>NW_027109000.1:289098-292941 GCF_000696795.3 Halyomorpha halys
TAATATGTGATTGATCACACAAATTTTATCACTCTCCCAACATTCCCAAATCGACACACAAATCCGTGGAACTACTCCAGTAAATGGTATTGTGAGATGATTAAAATAGGTCACTGTTTTTTTAATGTTATATTTAGGCGTCAGGTTGGACTGGAATAATACTTGTCTCCTCCTTATCAAAATCTGAACGGAAAAAAAAGCTATATGATTATTTTTTTAGTAAACTCAATGAAATTTAATTTTTCAGCAAACTCAATAATTCTCGAGATAAAAACAAAACAAAACAAGAAAACTGGAAAATGAACCACAGGTTTTGACCATATCCACTGCCCTCCATCCCAAACCCGACCTGCAAACTCATGGGACTTACACACCCTTAATGAACTGAGGGTAATTTACTTTTTATAAAACAGGTCACTGATTTATTTTTTGAACGTTATTGTTAGGTGTCAAATTTGACAGGACTTATGTTTTTTCCCTCCAATTTAGAGAAATTTTAACTAAAAAAAAAATTACATAACTACTATTGTATAAAATGTGATTTACTCTGTTTTTTTTTACGGCTCTCATTCCTCAGCAAACACGGTACTTTTCAAGATAAGTTAAAAAAAAAAACACGGTTTTACTATATCCACATCTAGGTATCTAAAACCCGATCCCAGGGGACTTTTATGCACGTAATGTACTAAACAATATAAAATAGGCCACTGATTTATTTTTTGAATGATTGGACTATTTAATTTCATTTTATAAGAATATCATTTCTTTGATACGACGTTATGGTTTCCCTAAATCTTTCCCTAAAAAAAAAATAATAATAAAATCTGTCGATAACTGATGTTTTCTTCATGATATAATGTTGATGTCAATGTTTGTATACGGTATTCTTATCGTTCAAAATACAATTTAATGTAAATACTTTGCAACGTGTTGTCCATTCTAAGTAGAAAGCCGAAGTTGGTAACCTTTAGTTTTTTCGACGAAGGCCTCGATTCATATGTATTTAGATAAGTGGATTCAAACTCAAAGAAGAAACCTCTAAGGAATAAATTGAACCAATCGCGGCCTACCACCACTCCTAACTAAAGGCAAATTAAGTCCCCGGTGGAAAAAAAAATTGACAATGTGGTTGTTCAAAAGTGTATTCTAAGGCTCTTTAACAGTGCATTTACCAGTTAAAATCTTTCTGCTAGTATTAAATCATCACGTAAAATAAACAATAAAATATTTTTAAAAATAAAATATGTGCTGCCACACCACGTCTGTGGCCCACTCCCAAGGTGTATTTTAATGGAAAAGAAAAAAGAGTACCGATATATTTTAATGTAATGGTAATTAATTATACTCGATTGTTTTCTGAAAAATATTTTTAATTATTTCGACTTATAAATAATATTTTATGTATTTTCCATTTATGTGTTACAAATCAGTACCATTGGAGCATTGATTTGTTTAAATATGATCTGACAGTTCTCAGTTTATGATCAGTTCTCAGTTTATGATTAGTTCTCAAACACTGTTTATAATAAACATTTTGCTAAATACATTCAAAATAGTTACATAATAATTATTGATACAATATCAGTTTTTCAGTCATTATCAGCTTCCTAATGATGTTTCACTCAAAACGTGTCTTGAAATTACAATTAATCATTATATCAGGGTCTATAGTTTATAAAGTTCATAGAAGAAATAATCAGATAAAACAGTACTAGGCATGATAACGGGAACTTCAACCATTCCGTAAACGTTTGCTACAGAGATACCGACCTGAATCTTTTTAAAAGGTACACCAAGAAATCACGAACAAGTAACTTGCTTATTGCATGTTCAGTGGCAGTTAAAAAAAAAATCGTATCATGAAGGTGGCCGAGTATCATGAGCAAAAAAGGTGGTTTTCGAAGAAAAAGGAAACATTTTCTGTAAAAGATTATTATCATCCTATTCAAAATTTGTAAACTTTTTTTTTAAATTTAATATCTTTTGTAACATTTATTCCAATAATGAATCTTCAAAGGCTGATTGCCGGATTTCTCCCATTTATATCGTATTACCAATTTTATTAGTAATTTGACAATTAGTAATATGCCTAAATATAAATACAACGTAGCATTATCCCGCTTACCAGCGGTTAATAAAGACAGAATAATATTTGGAGAAAATATTAACAGTAAGCTCAGAAAAAAAAACAACAGCCTTAGTGACTATTACTAAAAAGGTACAGTAGAAACAGGCAGGTCAGGGCAGAACAGAAACATCACAGATTAAACAGTAAACAAAACGCTAATAATAATTTAACTCATAAAATTATAAATTAAAATGAAATAATAAACTTAAAATGAAATAATAAACTTAAAATGAAGGTCTTATCGATGCTCTAGAAGATTAATGACGTAACTGTAAAATTTTGTGAAACTGACTTTATTGTCTCGGCGAGCTCAAAAATGTATTTATTAGATGTATTAAAAATAATTGTAGTTTCATAAATTCCTACTGTGTCGAATTTTTAAATTATATCCACTTACGAACATATGCTACCATTTTTGAGCCCCCCCAATGTCATAAAGTCAATTTTACAATTGCGTTATGTACCAGCAACCTATGTGATGTTGATATCAGAAGAATATATCATTTTTTTTTAATGTATATCTATATTCACACCTGTCATTTGGGATGGCAACCAGTGAATGTGATGGATTACTTTTGAAAATGTCATGAGCTGGAGCAATAGCCAGCAAAGCCTACTTTAAGGGTGATATTTAATGCTATTATAAATATAAATAAAATTATTATAAATTTAATAAAATGCTAGAATATGTTCCTAGAGTAATATTTTATTAAAGAAGGGAAGATCCCATATCCAGCTCCTTTTTAGTCTTGTCGTAAAGGAAGAGTAATGACACAACTGCAATTTTTATGGAATTGACTATTGTCTTTGCGGGCTCAAAAATGCATTTACTAGTTAATCGTAAAGCTATATAATTTTATTTACATAATTCGCTATGGGATGGAAAATCGGTCGTTATAACTCGCATGGTTGTTTACCTTTCCCTAGGTGGAATAGCGATACAATTATCAATTATTTTTTTAGAAAATGAATCGTGCTATACTTTGTCTGTTACGATATTGACTCAGTAGTTGTTCGTGACAAAAATGGATCATGTTTTCAGCGCTACAACAGTGTTGATTGTGTCATACTACATAGATAAATATTTATTCCATCCGACACAACGACATTCATGCTCTTTCCATCATTGTCGTACCGAATTTAAACCAAAAGATGATTTAAATTTTTATCAACACGAATTAATTCGGACGATTTATATGTTTTATAAGCCTACAGCAGGAAGATTTCCCTTCCATAAAACATGTTATAATACTTCATTAGCCTGATGAACTATATCATGATTTCCTTCTTCTACAAACCCTGTTATGACAGTCTTAGATAATTTTTTGGTACCAGTCTGTCTACAATTTTTTATAAAGAAGACAAAATGAAAAAAAAAATTAAATCGTTTTGTACATTTCATTATTTGTTTTTTTCAAATTAACGTTTTCATAACGGTGTCTTCATATTTTTTAATTGTTTTCCCTATTGCTCGTTTTATCATATTTCACTAATGCCCTGAGCAGTTAACAACCAACATCAGGACAATCTCAAGTTATCCCTAACCATCTGAGGACAGATAAATTGGACAACGCCTAGACGTAATGGAAATACCAAGCCATCATGCCTGCAACGTGTGGAATGCTTCGCTCCTTTTTTTGGGAAGTTGTTGATTTTTGCTTAAAGGCGTAAAACCCTCTGGTCATCAACGCCTATGGGATGATAAAAGTAAAAAA
>NW_027109000.1:293045-296226 GCF_000696795.3 Halyomorpha halys
TAAAAAACATAAAAATCGAAGAGGAGTTATAATTTATAAAGAAGGCGATGTGCTTTTAAAAATTCAAAGACTCGTGTAATTTTAGCTTCCTCATCTGCGAGAGTTTTGGATAAATTTGGGGTCAGTCCTATCCGGTTTATTGTTGGCAAATAGTGAGTACACTCTTCGAAAATATGTCTAATCGTAAGAATGGACTTTTTTGGGAAGTGATCTAGTTCTCAATAATTATACTCGTAGTTAAGAATTAAATAAATATAAATAATTTCTTACAAATTAAATTTATCAGTAATATTTAAATATAATTTTTTTTTCGTTTAAAATTTTTCTTCGGTAATCATTTAACATTTTAAAATTCATTAATTAAATATAGTTTTATTTATATGTAACTCAATATTGTTTGAGTTCTTTAGGTTAAATTAAGTAACCCATCAGGTTGCCTCTACACAACAATAAATGCGAATAGTTGGCAAGTGATCATGTAAGAAGCTAAAAACCAGCTGGACAGACAAAATCAACAAAGAAACGAAAGAGCTTCATGGAGCAAACTGGAAAGTAACAGCCCAAGATAGGCAGGCGCGGTAAAGTCTGTTTCCATATGACCAAAGCTCTGTAGAGGCAAACGAAAAAGAAATTAATACATACAATTTCAATATTTTTCATTAAAAAAAAGTTTGTTTACCGAAATTTTATAACCTCAGCTACCAAAAGAACGTAACTATTGATTGTTTTAGTGTTTAGTAAAATAAATTCCTGTCGGTGACTTCTTGTTGAAATTATTGTCACTTCCTATTCTTAATAATCCTTTATTTTTTTCTAAATTAATGAGCCATATTCATTAAAGTCTAGTTATATGTATATGTTATTTTACAATCATGAAAAACGCAATCAGTTTACTGGGTAAAAATTGACTTAATAGAAATTTATACTGAGCGTTTTTTCCTATTCTATTAAGTAGATGAATTGAATTATTTTATTTTTTGCATGCCCCTTTGCTGAAATATTATAATAAATCAGATATGTATTATTCGTTTTGGTTTGTCGTATAGTCAATTCTTTTCCTTTTGTAAAATATGATTTTGGTGTAATTAAATCTCAACTTGATTCATTAACCAGGGTTAAATCTAGATAGAAGAAGTATTGCTTTTTATTTATAAATCACTTTTTTAATTTAGTGTGAGTCATCAAAATGTTTGTTTCAAACTTTATTTGGGATCAATATGTATGAATTGCATATTTTACTGATATTTTACAATAAAAAAAATCTTACCCATTCATTGATTCTTAAAAGACAAAAATATTTTTTTTCTGAATAATAGTTGGATAAATCTTAAAACTGGAATAGCACATGAGATAAAATGTAAATTACACTTTTCACTATAAAATGTCTAATGAATATTATGCTATTGAACGTTACGGTGGACTTCATTCGAGTTTTAACGAAATTTCAATATACTGGTAATAAATAAAATTCAACAAAATATTATTATAATTAAAATTAATAGTATTCGGGGCTAAGATTTTTTTTTGAGAAAGTGCTTGTGTAGCAGCAATCAATATTTAAAAAAAGTTATAGTGATTGAAAAATATTTTTTTTGTTATTCTTAATACTTACAATTATTGAAAATTTATAAAAACAAAATTTCAATATTAATTATTTAAATTTTAGAACACATATTTAAATTTTATGGCTAATGTTTTCCTATTTTTGTTCTTTTCCAAATTTCTTTCAAACATTTTGGAACCAAATATAATAAAATAAATCGAATAAATATAATTGCATTTATTACTAATTATTCTAGAAATAATAGTGGAATAGAATTAGTGAAACCTGCTTGCCAAGCCACTAAAATAAAATAAAGAATTAATAGACATGTGCGGTCCATTATTTATCTAAACAAACTTATTAACATTAAAAAAATTGTTTACATAAGATAAAATAAACTGCTATATTTAAGTAGTTTTGTTTTCCGTTTCGTATCTTTGTATTTTTAAATATCTACTTTTGTCTGTTTATTCACGGAGCTCAAGGTATTGATTTTTTAAATTTTTGATCATGGATTAAAATCAATGGTCGAGGGTATTTTTAAAAAGGGTTTAGTGTTATTATTATGTTGTTTGGGCTAAGTAGTTTTTAAAATTATATGCTTATTATAATATGTATATAATAATTATATGAGTATAAAAATAAAATAAAGTAATCTACCATTAGTAAATATTTACAAGACTGTAATGATAGGCTAAAAACAGAACAACTGAAGAATTTGTTAGAAAATTACCGTTATTTTTATTAAATACAAAAATAATTCTGCAGAGTAAAGGATGTAAATGGGGTTGCATTGAGCTCTTAACTGATTGAAAGGAAATGATTACAACACTCTACAAAGCTGTTTATTGAGGAAGTGGAGAATTCAATGATGTTTAAAAGTGTTTTGTAAATACATAAACTTGAACAAATATTAGCAATGTATATTAATATATTAGTATTTATTATCTTTAACTCATGTATACTTACTCAAATATCTCAGGCCTATCATCCAATACCAGCTATAATACCCTACAAAGACAAAAAGCTGGATAAAGCACATTTTTCATTATCAATTTCATTTCGTTTCTTTTCCTGAATCGCCTGAATATGAACAAGAAACCGCTCAGGAGCCATATCGAATCGAAGAAAAAAAAATGTGAATGAAGGGAAACTATTTGAAATTAAAAATCAAAAGTTAACTTCACTAAAATTTGAATTAGTATTTTCCAATTTAAGTATTTTATTTTCAATCCAATTTTTTTTTCTTCGTTTCGAGGAGTCTCTCTATCGAGGGGATTCCTTTTCCATATTTCCTGGGGTAAAACAATTGTATGAAATTGATAATGAAAAAATGTACTTGTTTCAATTTCCTCTTTTGATAGTTTTTGAATTATTTTATATTGTCACATGGACTTTTGTTCACAATCACTACTGCCAGATAATTTTTATATATAATTATGTTATATTATTATCTGTGTAGTTTAACTATTCTTAAGAATAACTACGGATATTAGAATTAAGATTATTTCTTAATTTATAATTTTACTCTTTTATAAACAAGAAGTTATACATCGTAGTTTATTTTATTCCATAGAATTAATATTAACAGCGCATGTTAATGATTTGAACCAATATATATAATAATAAATAAATAAA
>NW_027109000.1:296276-302791 GCF_000696795.3 Halyomorpha halys
TATTATATACCAAGAGTTCCAATACTAAAATTGCCAAGAGCGCCCTGAGTGCCATCTGCCGAGCTGGCCTTGGCCGCGAATCGACCACGCGGTCTCAGGTCATAGACACCAGCCTGATGTTTCATGGTCATGGTTCTTATTTAGAACTCAATATGATGTATATGCTGCAATATACATTTTATGTAATGAATACATTATTTATATTGAAACAATAACATGCATGATTTGGTTTGTATCTGAACAGAATTGATATGAAAAAAAAATTTGACTCAACTTCACAATCATCACATTTCAGTATTCGTTGATAAAATTTTAAGATATATACTAGATCCTAATTAAAAAAAAAAATACTATGATATATTTTTTAAACATTTAAAATTAATTCAGAGTGTTTATTCAAAACATGACTCTTTGACCTATCAAGAAATTATTAGAATCTGTCATTTCTTTCCAATATATAATTTTGTAATTTTATATTGTCTAAAGTTTTATTAATTATAAATACCTGTATTTTGTTCCCACTTTCACTACAGTTGATAAATGACCTAATATTTAGTGTTAACAATACATAAACAATACTTTGTGATTTGAGTTTATCAAATTACAGTTCCTGGTTTCCATAATTATTTATAACGCATTTATGATAATATTAGTTAGTATAAATAAAAATGAAGTTTATAACAGAATAAAATCCTATTAATGTGATAAATCTTTTAGTGAATATTGGAGAAACATTATTGTTTATTTTTATTCACTTATTTAAAGTAAATCATTAAACCAATTCAACATGCAGCATAATTATACATAGTGAATAACTTACAGTTATTTAGTTTATGAATACATATTGCAGTACAGGTTAAGAAACAAAACACACTCAAAGAATTTTTCTGGTAATAGTTATTTCTTTATTACTGAAAATCATCATTTTTAAAAGATAACATAAACAATTGTAAATTCAAATATTGAAGGTGAAATAATCATCAGTATGCTAAATCCAAATAAAGACTTTGGCACCAAAAGAGGTTATGTTAGAAATGAATATATAAGTATTAAATCATGATTATTTTATTTTGTAATTAAAAAATAATTAATGTTTTTTCGTAAATCTCATCAAAATATGGTTGGATGAAGTGAATAAACAAATGAATGTAACTTGTATGTGCAATTAAAAAATACAGAAAATAATTTTTACTTTATTAGTTAAGTATTATAATAGGATTTATAATGATGTAATCTTAATTCCACTTTACAATAATTGATTAACTTACTTCTTTTTCCAAACCTTTGAAACATTACTGGACAATGCACTTCTTAAACACAAAACATAAACTGGTGATTTTCACACAATCACTGTTTGAATTCTTAAAAAGTAAGACTTCAGCTTTTTCTATCTATTATTGCCAACAAGAGGGTTGCAAGAATTGCAATGTAAACAAGTGAGGTAGGGCAGGAGGTATGACTGCCCCAAAACCTGTTCGGAATCCAACATGGAGGTTGTGGAACTGACCTGGGAGTCTGCGCATTCCGTCCCCAGCGAATTTTCGCAAAGAGCTCCTCTACCCCCCTGGTGTCCTGTTAGCTCTTCGCGAATTTTCTGCCGCCAACCGGGCTGTGGCGGGTCGGCGAATCGTGGAACCGCGAATAGGAGCTCCTCTTGACTCCTGTGCTCCTCGGACCCGAAGCGAGGGCCCCGCTATCTCTGATTGACTTGACGAGTCTCCTCTTTGATGTCGCCTCCCCCAGCTCCTGTACTCCCTCTCAGCAATGGCGGACGCGCCCCCGACCCATTGCGTAGCCTCAATTACGATAAAATGATTATTGTAACTTTTTTAATTTATGAAGGAGATGAAGTCCGTCTGGGTCGCAGTCAAGAAAGACAATTAAGAAATGCTTTTAACCTTTAAAAAAAGAAGTAAATAAGTCATTGTTTTGATGTAAAAAAAATATTTGAACAGTATTATCACAGATTTAGCTTATGGATCTTTGAACCGACCACCTCAATTTTGATATTGTTTGAGTATTTTAATTTTTACCTATTTATGAGTTCAATTATGGTTATAACTTAATTAGATTAGATATATTTAATTGTAACTAAATTTAAAAAGTGAATTTTTCTTTACTCCGCTTATCCGTTAATTTGTCGGTCTTAACTAGGCTATATTGTAATATAATGATTCTCAAAAATACCTAATACTTTACCTAAAACAGAGTTTGAAAGGCTATACGGTATTTCCTCTGATGCAGCATTTGAAGGGAGATGTGAAACATAGGTTAAAAATCATATATCAATTGGCTGTAAGTAAATAAATAAAATAGTCCCCGTTGCATCAAGAAATTGTTTTAACTACTTATTAAGAACTAACGTTTCGACCCACATTTCATTTCTTCATCTGGGCTAAAACAAAAAGATATTGATTAAGTAGATAAAGCTAATGTAAGAGTATAAAAATGAACAAAGGTGGTAGGAGCCGAGAACAATTTGTTAATTCAATAATATGAACATAAATGGGCTAATAAAAAGGTTAATGTAGGTTATCATTTTAATGATATTGTCAAAGTATTATCTACTCTGTTTACAATTATAAAATCAAAATTTTATCAACAAAATTAAAAAAATACTATTTGAAATAAATATTTTTGACACTATTGCCAATTTCTTTCATTAATGCATTTTCGAAAAATATTGTTTTTGTAATATATGTATCAGTTTTATAACTCATTGTAATATTTCCCCAATTCATATCAATCACTCTCTTATATTACCTATTCTACGTTGTAGACTTCTACAAAATATATTTCTATACCGTGTAGTACTACAGGAGATATTACTTTTATTATTTATCACCTATCATTTTAACAGTTACCATTTTCAGTATACTGTAGTTTTTGAGGTCGTAAGTAACATATCAGACATAATTAACCAAATTAAATATAAAAAAAAAAACGGACTATCTGTTAAAAAGAACCATTGCGTTTTGGAGGAACCAAAACAAACCTGCAGTAACTTTCTCCATTTCACCCCCATTCAGTTTTGGCAAACCTTGAGTTAGTTGAATCACAGCAACGTAGAACTCTCAGTAATATACAAATGTAAGTAACGTTTAATTATAATAGTGATTGACCTTAAATTATATTCTGTTTTCATAATAATTAGTTGAAGAAATGCTTAGTTCTAAAACACTGTTATTTTCATTGTAGGGTATAACTATAGGGTATACAAACAAAAAAAGTTTAGAAACGTCGCCTCAGTATAGTTATCTTATTGACTGATCCTCAAGATCCACAATATACTTATAGGTGTGTGAGTGTATGAGTTTGTGTGTATATGTGAGTGTGATTATTCCTGGTGTAACCGGTCGTTCATTGCTCATACATCACCATTTTTCTGTTTATATATCTTTCGATTTACTTATATTTGTTATAATTATTTTTTATTATTATTTTAGTGGAAAAGACTATGACGTTTGTCATGCTGAATATGGGAAGACAGGTGTAAAGGTACTCTACATCTACAAAGCAGGCCTACACCAAACTCCCAGAGAAGTAGAAGTGACAACTCGTCTCAGCCTTTCCGCCAGAAATGAATACAAGTATGGTGACAACAGGGATATTATTGGAACTGATTCCCAGAAGAATATTGTGTACGTTCTAGCAAAGAAACATGGAGTAAGTCTATATTACAATAATATTATATAATAAAATAATTTTTTTCTAATGATTTAATGGTTCATGATTAAATCAGTATTTTTAACTGGGAAAAAATATGGTTCGAGATAAATGCATATTTCTCAATACATTTTGTTTGCGTTAAAAATGAATTATGTGGGTCGCAAAACGTTCTGGTCATAAATTGTCGCTTTCTGGAAAAATGCCCAATATATTTAATTACTAACGTACATATTTTTGATTTGAAAGAATTTATTAAACAAGCGGTGTTACCGGTCATTAATAATTAGCGCTTCGATTTATTATGAGTGTTGCTGTATGGGTTCGTTTACAAGGTTATCGTAACAGACGATTAAGAGACTAAGAGCGATTATCCGTTCGCGTAGCCAATTTTATTCAAATATTTCAATCGATATTTGGCCTTGGATATTTAAAGTGAGCTAGTTACAAAATTAGATTCAGATTTTCGTTTACGCTAGGACATGCCACTTTATGGTATTGTGTTCATTTATAATGAGAGTAGTGAGTTACCACCGGGTATATTTGACCCAATTTTTTCTTTAAGATGTCCATTAGCTGCCTAATTTCGTGTACAATTATAAGTTGAGATAGCGGTGCGTTATTAAAACATTTACTAATAATTATCCATTGAAAAGTGATCACAGAGAAATAATGATTGTATATGATTTTGTCAATCATGATGAAGAGAAAAGAGTTTTTAGTGTACACGAATTTGAAAATGAAACAGTCAATTCAAAGAATAAATTCTTGACTTTAAAAATGTTATTTCCCCCATTGTTGATTTAATCAGTTCTATTATTTTATAGATAACAAGTCCAGAAGAGTTTGGCATCTTGTTAGCTCAGTTCTTCTTAGACCAATACTCCCACGTGGTAGAATCCTCTGTGACAGTGATAGAAACGACATGGGATAGGCTAGAGATGAATGGTATTAAACACAAACATGCTTTTGTTCACAACCCTAGCGTTGAGAGGTGGGCTTCAGTTAAAATGAACAGAAAAGGTAAATAAATGTAACAAAATAGTGCATTAAAAATCTCTTGAATACAACCATTTTTACAGATATGAGTAGTGGTGTTTTTGACTTTGTGGGGCCCCTCGACAATATTGTGAGGTGTGTCACTGGGTCTCAAAAATGTGATTTCAGCTCTCCTCCCTCAAAATAATTGTAGTTGCCCACTAAACAAGCCAAAGTGCTGCAAGAAGTAACCCAAAGCCACCACTTCTCAGGAAGCTAAAGATCTGTAAAAGCTCGTTTATTTTATTTTTAGTAATGTATGATCCATCATAATCTATGATGTATAACAATTAACTGAGGGCTTTGATTGGTAAATATCAAAATCTATGATTGAACATTCTTTATATAGAATTGTGAAAAAGGTAGAAATAAAAATTTTATTTATTTATTTTGTAAAATCAGTGTTTCAGAAAATTTGTATTTTGTTGCAGATGCTCCTATAATTACGGCTGGTCTTCGAGGACTGAGAGTGCTGAAGACAACTCAGTCTGAATTCAAGAACTTCTACCGCGACGAGTACAGAACACTAGTCGATACAGACGACAGGATTTTTTCAACCATTGTGACAGCGGAATGGGTCTACTCATCCCACATCGGAGTAGATTTCGATCAGGCTTGGTATATATTTTTGAAAATATATAATAACAACCCAAATGATAAAGGCAGATATTTACTATGCTACCCTTCAAATTAAATAAATAAATCAGTATCGCGACAGCTATTAGAAGGACTAGGGCAAAGGCAGGAACTATATTATTATATTATATATCAGCGATTTAATAATTTGTTCAAAAATTTAAATGTTAAACTATACTATATTATAACTATTACACTAAAGGGATAGGAAACCTTTCCTCACTTTGAATCATTTGGATCTTTTGTGTGTAATCTGTTACTTATCTACAGATCCCATAGGAATTTGATGCTAAAGAACCCTTTTGGGTTAGTTCTAGTGATTTCTTCATGTTTAATTAGTGCCCGATTTAAATACTGTGATCTGTATAAGGTATGGGCTTCACATTTACATAGAATATACTCAGCCCTTCCTTCCTCTAAGCACAGACGATTTGTGGAATCTTCCATGCTATCTTCATCTTCTTCAGATGATATTTTAACGTACAATGATCCGTGAAGAGACTTTAATATTCTCAATACATTCTGTGCTAGATTTAGATTAGATTTTGCATTTACTTGATACATTTATGAAGAGTTCAGACTGCTTCATTTACTTAGTAGTCTAGTATGTTTTCTTCCTCTATGTTTCTAGGATTCAATCTCCTACCTTATTACACTAACAGGTGTACTCCAGTATGGTTTAGGTTCTAATACTATAAACACCCCTTTATGCCCTAATATTTTTGTTCTTAAAGAAATTTCCTCATTAAAGTAAAGATTATGTTTTCTTTCATTTCAACTTCGACAAAACCCTATTTGGACGATAACTTCTGGACAGAGGTGGGTCTAGTTTATTTAACTAAAATCTAGTTAAATTTAAAAGATAGTCTGTTTTCAGGAAGTATAAAAACGAACCAAAAAAAAAATAAACATGAACAAAACGTGAAAAACAATTCAAGAATTTTGCTGTTTGGCAACACAGCTCTCTCAAGTTATGAGAAGGGATAACAATATATCCCAGAGGAGGTTATAGTCGAGTACTTTGGGGCGAGGGTCCAAGAGTAACTGGTTCAGTACTCTGTTTCATTCCAGCCCCATTTATTCAATACTTATCTAATCTCCTGGCCTCAGCTCCGCCCACAAGGTTCACCCTTAACTTGTCTGCTTTTATTTACTTTTATCAATACAATATATAT
>NW_027109000.1:302851-316590 GCF_000696795.3 Halyomorpha halys
TATATATATATATATACATTTTTTTAAAAACTATTGTTATGTATTCCAGGAACAAAGTTTTATCTTGCATATTGGAAAAGTTTGCTGGACCACCTGAAGAAGGCGTGCTTTCGAAAAGCGTACAACATACTTTGTACTTGGCCTGTGGATTAGCCTTGGAGAGTATCCCGCAGGTAATGTTTTTATTAAATAAATATTTAATGCGTTAACAAAGAAAAGATGGTAATTTAAAAAAAAAAGAATTTAACAAGAGGGATGAAAAATGTCCAAAAAAGTCATAAATAACGTTTCTATTTTTATTTTCACTTACCGATAAATGGAATATATAGTAAGGGACTGTATTGTGAGCAAGCAAATTTTGGACGGTAATTCACGTTTTGTCGAAATAACCAAGTCTCGCAACAGCTTAGCTCAAAAATGAAAAGCCGTAGGAAACTAATATTGCATATTCAGGATACGTATATACTTGGGATGTTACTTTTTGTTATTTTTCCAACAAAAAGTGCCACTTTATAGAATAGATTTTAGAATTTCTTTAAAAACGGCACTAACGATGTTAATTAGAGTAGGGAAATCAATGTAAAATTAACTGGTCTTTAATATCAAATAAGTATTATCCTCATTCAAAATGTATTATTATTATGTAATTTAACTAAACATAGTGAAAGAATCATATTAAGGATAATTGTTACTCATATTTGATATTTTTTTCTATTGCTGCTGGTAGAACAAAAAAGGTAATAAAATGAAGTACTCAGGATGTAATAGCGAACATCTTGCAAAGCCTAATAAACAATCAAGTTAATGAGAGGTTTCTAGTAGATTTTCCTCCGAATGAGATTGTTAAGTACAAAATATTAAAGACTAAGGGAGTTAAAAAAAAATAGAGACAAGAGTTCAAATCGGAAAAAGCTGAGACGACTCAATCTCTCGATCGCATTTATATCTCAAGGCTTCGTTATCTTATGCGTACAGTTGCCTGGCCAAAACAAAGCTGAGATTCCTTATTTCTCCTTGAGATCTCCTAAAATAATAAGATTTTTTAAAGTTTTTTGATAAATGTAACGCACCACATTAAAAAAAAAATAATGACATAAATTTCTCTTAACTGACTCATCAAATATTTTTCCATATCATTGACTTAATTACTGGCTTTTCCATGAACAAATAAAACATTTATCAATTTTCGACATGCTGTTTTTCCCAATCCTACGCCATATTTTTTATGCTCAATCAGTAAAACAAAGAATAATTAAAACTATGTCAGTCCCAGCAATCACTTTTAACTGTCCAGAAGAGTATGTGTAGTATGGGTTTTTCGCTCCAGAAACTTTTACTGAGCATGTTCCTTAGAGTTCGGTACAGTTAAAAGATGTTGCTAGAGTAGATCATGTCATCGATGAGACTGATTCTGCCACTCAACTATGTCAGCTATATTATGTATTCAGTTAATTAAAAGATAATTTTAATACGATTCTCAAAAAGTATAAGACTGTAGATAAATATTGTTTGTTAAAAAATTAGAGTTGTGTACTTATCATTCAACTACTGTTGAACTCTACATATTTTAATAACCAAGAATGGTACAGACTCAAATTTATCAAAAACATACTACCTCTATCTTCGACTACATCTAAATAGCAATTTCAGGCGAAAATAATATTTTTTTAAAAATTGTTTGGACAAAGAGCAAGAACTCGAAAATATGTTCTCAAGCTAAAAAAAAACAGTGTTATTTTAAACGACTACTTTGCAACTTTACCAGTGTTCAAAAAAACCCTCTTACTCTTCAAACTATTAAGAAATTGTGAAAATTTTACTAAAAAAGATAGTAATAGTAAATTGTAGAATAGTTACAAAATTGTTCCCTTTTATATTTGTTTGGTCATACTTATAATTATTTTGTTGATTTGAGCAGATCAAGCGGATCCAGATGGACATGCCTAACAAACACTACTTCGACATGGATCTGTCTGCATTTCCTAAGAACATGGTTGGTGTCGGCGTAAACAAAAACGTTTTCTTGCCGACTGATAAACCATCCGGTTTCATCCATGCCGCTCTTGAACGCCAAGGAATTTCCAAACTGTGAACATCATAATCATTATTGTAATCAGCTCTATATATTTTTAATAAGTATGATGCATGATAGTTGAGTGATTGTATAAATTATTTTTGTTTTTCCAAAATTCGTTTGCTAAAAAAATTTTATTTTGAAATATTTTTATTGGGTGTTTGTCGCTACACTAAGGCATTTATTGCATTTATAATAAAAAATATTTGAATTATTTGTTATTAAAAAATAAATTTAATAATTGGCGTTGTTTTATTAATTTATAGTTCCTTGCTAGTGTCAGAATTTATATTTGAATACAGATAACAATAAAAATCATATCAAAATAAATGTTAGTAACATTAATAATAAGGATGGATACAAAAATAAGGAACAGGAATTACAATTCTAATAATTTATTAGTCTTCCTAAAAGAATTAATATTACATAGGCGAAGTTATTGATACTGCATAAAAATTGCTATCCTATTAATACAAATAGATTATTAGGTATTTTTTAGATTATTTCAAAATGTTTTGTTAACCAATCGGTCGACATTAACCAATTTCAGGAATTGTTATGACTATAGTACATCCCACTTTTTACATCCTATTAATTAATTAACCAAAAATAAGTAGAATATCATCGCTTAAACAATGTAGCCTCTTAAGACCGAAAAATATGAACAATACTATTTTGTTACAACTACTACAAAAAAAATCTAGATAAATCAAGTATGTTAACCATCATTTTGTAGAATATCTATATTTAATTTTTTCTGGTTACATAAATTCTTACGAGATGTCTCGAGAATGATGCATGGATTTTTTTTTTATTTATACTATTTCAAGAATTTACCGGACGAGGTATCATAGCTAAAGCAACGATATTTGATTCATTAAAGGATAATTAAACCACGTTTAATTTTTAAGTTCCTTGAATTAAATATTTTTCTATAAACACAATCTATTCCTGTTGGTTATAATGATGAATTAATTATAACGCAATGTTTTACGCTTGTTTTGGCACTATAATTCTCATTGACGTGGCGTATCTAGCTATATTTTTACGTTCTAATACATCTTACATTTCAAGAGTTCATTTTTTCATACATCGCTTACATTTTCATACATCGCTCCGGTAAAATGCTTTTACTGTATACAGATGGTTTTCTAAAGTTTCTGTTATTATAAGTGAGTTTGTTAATGATATGTGTCTTCATGGTGTTGATATCTTTTTAAAAACAAAAATTTCGAATTCCAATTTTATCAGTAGATTTTGGGTTCATTTTGCTTGATAGAAGTTTTAGTTAAGAGCTGACCTAACAACAATGAAAATTTATTTTAGTTTTATTTTTATTGAATATTTGGACCTGAAAGTTATCTGTTATTTAAAAATTGTTTTCTTACTTTTAGAATGATTTTTGGTTGGTTACCATTTTTTTTTTTGTTATTTTCGATTCTATCTACACTCATAATGACAGCAGATTAATAAGTGGAGAAGATTTTCAGGGGGTGCAGACAGCAAAAAAAAACCAAAAAAAAAACACATAAATTAACAAAAAATATTTTTATATATTCTTGCCGAAGTTTCAACCTGAGTTTCAGGGACCTTGTGGCAGAGATTCTGGCTAAAAAAACAAAACAGTTTAACAGAAAAATACAAGTTTGTAGGTTATAAATAAGGTTGGTGTAATAAAGTTATAAAGTACAATAGTTTAGTATTATGGCGTCTACATGAAACGTTTAGCAGGCATGGATGGGCAGATTGTTTGTAGAGCTACTGTCATGCAAACCGAAGTCGATAGTATGACCACAACAGGAAATGTCATAGTTTACAGGACGTTGTTGACTGGGAGAGTTGGTATCACAATCACTGTTTCCTTGGAACTGTGGTTTAAGTAGACCTTTTAAATAAAGGAAATCAAAAAGTAATTTTGAGAATATGTTTATCGAGACTTATTTATATACGTATATATTATTTTATATACGAGTAAAATACTAAAAACATAAGTAAATAAACTGTTTTTCATATTAAAAAAAAAGTATGCAATGATATAATAAGATTTACTCGAAAAAGATAGGATCATATTAAAATTATATATTTTATTTTTAATGAACACAATACACGGGTTGTATCTAAATATGGTTAATTTCGAAACTGTGTTCTTCCTTAGAATTTGATAAATATTAGGTATAACAGCACTGATGAGCTTTAGCATTTTACGTATTTTAAAATAATAGTTTTATTTGGGAAGATGAACTAATCCATAGCTTTTTCATTTCTCAATCAATTATATCTAGGTACTTATAAAATAATGAAGTCCTTGTGTCTCAAACAATACTATTTATATTTTTTATGAACCGGCATATGTAGATTTCAGTTATAAAATACTAATTTATCGTTTTTTATAACCGCGTAAGATTTATATTCATTAAAAGTAATAAACTAGCCAAGGTTTATTATTTAAACATTTAAATTACACTATTACTTAAAAAATTATGCGGAGAAATTAAAAGTCATAAAATCTTCATTCAAATACAGCCATGCTATTTGAATTTTTAATTTAACTTTTTAACTTGATAGAGCTCGATCTTGTAATATCCAAGTGTATTTTGTCTCTTATCATGGTCGCGCATGTTATTTTGATGCTGAAAGATGTCTCATTATTTTTAAATAAATAATTGTTATTGAAGAGTAGTGAGTATTCTAAAGTATTCATTGAAACCATAATATATACAAACTAAACTAAAAAAATAGAAGAAAAAAAATGTTAACAATAATACTAAAAAAAAGTAATATATTACCAATAAAAAATATGAATCAATATAATAACAATTAGTTAAATGATATCAAAATAATTTATATAAAAGATAAACGATATATTATTAGTAACAATATTTTAATGTGGTTTTAAGTACTTTAAAGAGTGCTTATGCAACCTATTGATCATATTACGAAACAGGTATCAAAAGAAAGGAAATTTCATGGAGAATTATAAGGGTAGGTGGAGTGGAAAGGGGAAAAAAAGAAATATATGAAAAATGCGTCCCTTACCAAAAGGAAAAATTCCGCGAGACCTTTGGAGAGAGAGATTTCACCATGAGAGGCCTCTGGTTTGGATCTCGTGGAACAATACCAGATAGAACAAGGAGCTTCTTAGAAGGCCTAGGTGTTAGCATTGGGGATATAGCGATCTTAGCAGAAAATATTATTTTGGACTCCCTGGGGATCATACACCATCACCTGCATGGGAATTAGCTCGGATATTATTCATTGTTTTATTTATTTATTTTAATTTGTGGACCTGTCGATTTGTGTGTTTTAACTTATTTATGCATTACATTATTTTATTTTATTTTATTAGTAATATAATTTATTTATTTTTTTAAACTTATTTATCCATTCAATTGTTTCTTGTAACCGGCTTTTTATTATATTTTCCTTTGAACCTATATGCTAGTCTTGTTCTCGTAGAATGTATTTGTTTGTTTGTTTTTGGTGAGCTGATCTACTGCTGTGACTATTATTAATGGTCTGATCTCACATTGCGTCTGATAGTGAATTTGTTTAGCGGGTCACTGGAGAGGATCTAGAAGGGTGAATTCAGGAGAGTGAATTTGTTGATCGGGTGAATTAAAAATTGTGAAATGGTGAAATTGAAGGAACAGAAAAGGGAAAGAAAAAAAAGGAATGAATTGAAATATTTGTATTTAGCGTATAAACTGAAATTGATTATAAAAGGAAACTGTAGGGAAAAAAAAACTGTTTTTTATTATTTTATTATACCATGTAATTTATATATGTCCGATTACGGATTGATAAGTATGCTGTGTATGTAGCAACCTGATATATTTGGGGAGCATAGATGAATAAAATATTTCTTTCTCTTGAGACATAAGGTTGGAAACGAAAAAACGTTAAACGGACAGACAAAACATATTTTTAAAAAAAATTGAGCTCAAATTGTTTCAAATATTCTTAAAATATAATTTTATAATTCCAGCAATAAAACCTATAATTGATTAAGTCTTTAACTCAAAATGTGGTCATATAAGTACAGACAGACAGACGAAATCCATTCGATGCAATCATATTCTGAATCTTGAGCTCGTCTTGGTGTAAAACATTCACGCTATCTAGTTGAATTATTTGAACTATCAGATATAAAAATCGACTGAGAAATTTGCTTAATCGTCCCATAAGTATTCCATAGCAACAATGACGCTTAGAATAATAAGATTTGACCCGTGCCTTATTCATGTGCTGTCTTAAAAACCGTTCTTTTTTTAGGCTTTTAAAAACAAAAAACCCAACATAGTTAAATAGGAACGTGCTTGGTTTTTAATGACTACCTTGAAGTCTTTTAACTCAATTTTTACTTTCTCGATCCACCGACATAACTCTGTCTAAGTTTTGGAACCTCTTCACTTTTTTAATTGAATAAATTTTATTAAAGTTCTGGTTGGAATTTAAGAATCAAAACACCACATTCATAATTCATGTCTTTTGATACCTGATTCGTCAAAATTTATCGCTCCTGAGAGCCGGAAAAGAGATCGATACTGCCGTATAATATAGATCTACGATAGAAGCCCAAAAAGAATAAATATGCTGTCGTAGGTTGAGTATACCAGTCGAAACCTTGCTTGAGTTTCATTTTAATTATTATAAACCTATTCTGACTTTAGTTTACATTATGTATAATAATAATTTCCATTAGAGTACTTACCATCAGTGACATTTTTTTAATGAGTTTATTTTTGTTCATTATCATAAAATATAGCAACTGAAAGATATATTATCTGAAGTCCACATAATATGATATCCTAGATTGTTTCAATAATATAATTTCTTTCATGAAACGACTTGAAACCTTTTTAAAATATTTAAAGAATAGCGTTTAATTAATTTGTTTAATGAGTTTAGATTTTAGTTTCAGGGATAGTGTAATTTAGGTCACGGCTCTAATAACGACAGCTTGAGGTGGTGGGCTCAGGAGAGGACAATATGTTCAGTCTCCTTTATTGTCTGAATGAGGCTTTATTCTGGGCCATTTTATTGATTTTAGGGCTCAAATAAGATTGTGATTCGTAATTATATTCCATTATGTCTTCAAGGCAATAACTAGAGATTCATTAAATGTTAGGATTAAACAAGGTTCTTAAATTAGCTCCTATCGTGTAAGCCATTTTATAGGCACAGCTAGAGAACCAACTGACACCAACTACTGCAACACCCTAGGCAGCTTTTGTTCAGTGATAAATGATATTTTTTTAATTACGTTTCATTAGGAAAATAATAGAATAACACTGTATTATTTCATAAAAACCAAAAGTATATTGTACCTAAAGTTTTTGTCCCAACACCCTCAGCCAATACGGCCTCAAACATTAGTTCGCAATTAAAAGAAAATTGGTTAAATAATAAGACTCAGCTGATTTTTTTGTGAAAACTTATTATATATGATTATCTTTTACGTCAAATCTATATTTCCAGTCTGTGGCATAACAGAAATATGACATTTTATTTATCAGTTTTTTTAAAAATTTAGTTGTTATAAATTGATTTTTAGATGATAAATAATAAAATAAAGATAGGTTGAGGAGATATTTAATGTAGAAAATTCTTTTGCTACTGTTTAATTCTTACTTGTATCATGGTATTTTATGGATCAAGAAAACAAGTTTAATAGAGAATTAATTGAGATTTGGGAACATAATTTGTTTATATAATTAAATAATATAGTATCCCTAACGATTTTCTATACTTTAAAATTTTATAATTTGATTAATGAGTATTGCCGGATTAAAAATAATTTAATATTTTATTGAATAAGTGATATTATCATGGTCTCCAGCAATGTTTGAATATTTTTTGTTCAATAAAGAATATTAAATAATAAATAATATTTGTAAATCGATAAATATAAAATGAATTTTTTATTCTTTTTAATAATAACAAGTACTGCAGAATTATTCAACATTTTCGAATATTACCCTCCTCGTACTATGCACCTACCTACATATATTTTATTTAATTATGTGTTCAATAATGCAATTTGGTTTTCTAATAACTTTATTTATTTCTGACATTAAACATTATTCTGAAATTAAAATTTTGGAATGAATTATTTATTTATTGTTGAAGGATTCGGAATAAGCAAAATTAAACCTAACATACCTACATAAAGTAATGTTTGGGGTGAAATTTGATACATTTATAACCTTTTGGTAGTTTTAAGAACCAGAAAAGTACTAACTTAAAGCTTTCAAACCACTTTTTTGGTTCTAAAAACTATCAAGAGATAATAAACGTACCTAACTTAAAAATTCACTTAAAACAGAAGAAAAAAAATGTATTTAAAACTATGGACGCGATATATGCTTGTGTAGTTCACATGAAAAAGTTTTATTTACAGTAATTGGTTATTTATTGAAAATTCTTTAAAAAGATAACTTTCTAATATCTTTATGTAAAACTAAAGCCTACGTGATTTTGCAAATACTATAAAATTATGTTGCAATGGTAAATTATGATAATTTTCTAATATCTCCTCCTGTGAAAGATTACGTTATTTCGCAAATGCAACAAGCATAATTTTCTTGATTTGCTCAATGCAATTAATTATTTTTTCACCTCACCAACGATGTATTTTTTTTATTTCCACTACAACATGATGCATCAGTTCCAGGATAAATGAAAAGGTTTAATTTAGTATAGGAGAACCTTCTTCAGATATATATGGATTTATTTAAATAAAATATGGAAAATAGCTAATAGAATAAACATCACAATTTTCTTGAATTTTATACCATTGACTTTATTTAAGCTGAAATACAGACGAAGAATATGACTAATAAATGAGGCTGTTTACTGTAGGAATAGTCAAATAATCAACATAACGTTAATTTTCATAATGCACTTAGGCATTCATTCCATAATGTGAGTAAAGATTAGAGACTTAAAAATACAGTTTTAATTAATACTACAACGAGGATCACCATAAATGTCATTAAATATGGTCTTCCATGAAATTGAATTTATTAATAAGATACATAAAAATTTAAATTGTTTTTCTATATATGGTTACATGAAGAAAATTTTATTCATATGATATGTATTAGAATGTTAATATAGTAAATGATGATATATTACTGTCTCTAAATCGTTTCATGCATCAATATATATTTTCAATAAAAAATAATTTTTATCTCTACGAAATCATATATATTAGCAAGCCCAATTGCAAATAATGCGCTACAATAAAATTTAGTACCATAAAATTTACATGGATAGTAAACCCAACAACTACTTATAGAATATGCGTGACTAAAATAAACTATATCTAACATAAATTAAGATTTAATGATATATTAAGTGATAAATAATGTACAAAGATTTTATTCGTTGTCCTAATTAAACAAAAACCAGCACTTATCGTTAGCAAATGTGTGAAATCGATTGAGTACAAAATGGTTTCATTTAGGGTTATTTTATTATTGTTTAAAGTTTATCCTCAACGATTTTATAGTATCGGAAAAATTTATTTTAGATTAGGTAATAAGAAATATCTTGAGAGAGGGGGCTACAATTTACAATTTCAAAAATGTAAAATTTATCCCAGCCTCTCTGGAATTATTAGTTAATTTTTGTAATTGATTGTGAATCACCTTCTAATACACACTGTTTAGAGAAAAATAAAAAAACTTCTCAATATATTGATAATTCAATTTTTGTTTCTTTTTGAAAAGTTGTCAGTGGGCAGTGATGTTGTTTCACACATTTTCTGACTTACAAGTTTATATACGTTATTAAGATATATCCTAATAGTTTACAACTTATCATAAAATTTTCTAAAGAATAACTTAATGAATCAAACAGAATAGGTTTCGCTACTTAAATAAAATGGGTGTGAATTTAAACACTATAAATATATTGCGATTAAACTATCGATAATATAACTATACATCAAGAATAAATAATTCATTTCAATTTGATATTTTTTATCTTCACAAGTGAATCTTATCCTTAGTGAAGTAAACTAAAATGTAATATTATAATTCATATACGTTACATTTATTGATAATATCTACTGCTACAATTTATTCGAAATGATATTTTAATTATATTATGGATAAATAAGATGTAATATTTAATTTTTTTAAATCTATTTTAATTAGGTTAGGAGTTAAAATTAAGTATATAAGAGGTATTAGAGTTCTTTTTGATTACAATTAAAATTTGAAAAATAAATCTTAATAATATACATTGATTAATTACTAATAAAACAATAAGTTCTCTAAATAGCTTTATGGATTTATGAACCCTTCAAAAGAAATGACAATGAACTCACAAAAAAAAAAATGTAATAACATAAAATAATGGTCATTTTTGAAAATTTTATTATACACTTGTGTGGGAGAAAGAAAATTTCATTATGCCAATTTTCACTTGCTATTCATTTGCCAATCGTATAACATAAGCCTTATTAAAAGAATTCAGTAAATTGATTATTCATGTATTTTAATGTTAAGGATACCATAATTGCTCTAGATTTTTTTTAATATAAACACAACCAAGGGTTTATGAAATTATTATTATTTTAAACAAAATTTTAATTAAGAAATGGATGAAGCTAATTACAAGGGATTAGATAACCTTAAGATTGGAGAAAATACCTTATTATCATCATTAAAAGATATAAAAGTGGTTTCACGAAAAACTTCTGAGGAATAATCTTCACCTTTACATTAAAATACATAACAAATAAACTTCCTAGTAAATAATAAAGCTTAAAAAAGAATTTTTCTAAAATAGAGCAATTTTTATCTACTTTGAACCCAAGCGACTAAAAACAGTGTTAAAAAAAATGTATAGTGCTATTTAAATTATATTGTTTTTTAGATCTACCATGAAGATGCCTGATTAGGAATAGTGAGCATTATTACAGACACATTTATCTTTAATGCTGATTAACTATTAGATTTGGTGTTAGAAGTGAATCCGTGTATACTTCCTGCATGACTTAGGAAAACCATCAAAGATGTACTGATTTATTGCAGAGATTTGAAAACTTAAAATAATAAACAAAATATTAAGAACAGCCTCAGTTGCCAAAAATTAATGTTTGTTTAAATAAATAAATAAAATAATCAGTCTATTCCTGTTGATCCTAGCTTTGGGACTAGCGCTTGCCGAGGAAGCGGATGTTAGTGAAGATAGCTCTCGCTGGCCGCCTCCTGTTGCAGAAGTGCACAGTGCGATCCTGGTTACCAGAACGGGCGTCATGGAGCGCCATTAGGAGGTGGAAGACATCCTGCCTACTGGGCGTGCAAAGGTAGCTATCTGGTTCATAGTTCCTCCCATTCTGTCTCTTCCAGGGGTACCGGCGGTAATAGCGAGATCTTTTCTCAGGCAAGTAGACAAGTGGCAATGGTGCGGTCTCGTCCATCAAGAGGCTGGACAGGTATTCCGAGAGCTGGTCGGGGTCAGATATTTCTTCACCTTCTCTCAAATCCGTCTGAACTGCGAACATTAACTTTTGTTATTAAATACAGATTTAAAATGTTTAAAAGAGATTATATACTTTGAAATTTAGTTTAATTAAATAAATCTATCTGAAATATTAAAAATTAGTCCAACTAAAGATAGAAATTTTTTGACTTTCAAAATAAGTGGACTCTCCCTCCGATGGAAGTTCAAATACAGGTACTTTCCGTCCTAAGCACAATCATAAGAAAGCATTATTAAGTGTTGGGCCCTTTGTACGGTGGTAGCAGATCTCAGTAGCACTTATTAAGATAAGCGGAGGGGATGAAGGAATCTTTAACATCTAAAGGTAGCCACGTGAGAAAATGGAGTGATGGAATAAGAAGACGAAAAAGAAGTATTCGTTGTATCTAGTATTTGGTGTAAATAGATAGAGAATAGATTTTTAAGAACTGCAGGTTGGTTCCAATAAGGGACATATAGAAATAGATAATAAGAAGACATAAATCTATAATAAATGTGGTTTCTAGAACCGCGGTTACTTAGAAACGTAGTAAAGAAAGATCCTCTTGCATGTTTATGAAACGATCGTTTCAATCATAACAAGTGGGATAAAAAAATAATAAATAAATGCCAATTATGAAAAATAAAGCATCGTTCTTGTAACAAAGAAAGGTTTTGCGACTGATATAATTGCTTATAGAAACACACAACACTTCATTGTATTAGGGAAAGAACATCGGGCTTATGCGTGGATGCTGACCAGATTCCTTCTTGGACTATGGACTTTGGACGTGAAACAACGTTCCCACATTAAGTAATGGATCTTAGGACAGATCATTTATTTTATTTAGTAAATTTTTTTTTTCAATTCTAGTTTAATGACTTTGCTGGACGACAACTAGGAATAATAAGACGGTAGAAGGTTGCAGGTGGTTGCCATAAGTAGTGTGTAGTTTCTAAGCAGGCCCACTAACCTTTAGATCAGAAGACTGATGTGTTTTAGTTGCAGACGAAGCTATTCAGATGCTCTATCTATTAGACCCTTTTAATATCAAGGAGAGAGAACGAGCAATGCCAAGTACAAAGTAAGAGTACACTGGTGACTTGAGAACGTGGATTTCATTAATTGTATGCACCGTAAACTTTATTTTACTTGATCAAATACCAGATTGCTATAGACTACCACAATAACACATAGTAGTAAATAATAGATTAATCACAATTACTACATAGAGCGTAATTGGGCCGAGGATTCAATAAACTCAGTATCAATAAATAGGTTCATATATTTATTAAATTTGGACAATTTTCTTGATAATTATCTAAAAATTAGATACATATAGATTTTCTGGAACGGAATTTACTTACTACTATTGGAAATGTCCATTGTTTCGTCCAGTTCTTGAGTATATGTTATGCCAAAAGCGAGGGAGCAGCATAAAACCACTACTAGAATATGCATTCTGAAGATGAAGTCCACCTAAAACAAAAAAAATATTTGTTCATTTCTTATTCATTGTTTTCAATTAGTAATCATACATAATCAGTTGGCCCGTGCAAATCATTAACATGATATATTAGTGTCATCCAATGATAATATAATGTGGAAATAAGTTAATATATGTATTTGTTAATGAAAGATATCTTATTTTGAAAATTAATAACAAATATCAGTCTGTAAAAAGCTGTCATTTTTGTGTACACATTTTTTTACTGCAAAACAATCAAAGATCATATATTGACTTTGTCAGGTATTGCTTTCATTTTTTTTAAATAAAAGACGAATGGTAAAAATGTTTATTCTTTGTCATTAGTGAAGAAAATAATCATATAAATGATGGTTTATTCATTAGTTTTAATGATTAAGGGAGATATGATATACAAGAAAAGAAAAACTTAGAGAAATAAGATTTGTAAAGCATCTTTGCTAATAATTTCCCAATTTTGATCATATTTTTTTTCTGAGAATTTTTATTAGCTTTTAAATGAGTGCTAAAAATTTTACCAAAGCAGTATTCTTTTTGAGCCATATGAAAATAAATTTTTTTTTTAATATTGAATGAAGATATCAAAATTTTATTTTCTTCAAAAAGATTTTCCCTGCTTTTTCTCGGTGATTTTTTTCGTGCCCGTATAGAATGCCCTATTTGGTTCACAGACATCAGAGGTCCAAATCTCAAAAAAAAAAAAA
>NW_027109000.1:316680-316986 GCF_000696795.3 Halyomorpha halys
TATATATACATTCTAGTCCAAATATGTCATGTTTACGAAAAAAAACTGCTTCTAACTTATTGCAAAGAAGTTATCAATATGTCAATATTCAAGAAAACGATTGAAAAAAAAAAACCCTCTGAAAAATAATAAAACAACTAAACTAATTCTGTTCAAGAAAGATTGATACCGAAACATCTGTTCTCCGGTTATGGTAAATGAAGATTTGTCACTCTCTATTGTGAAACTACACTATCTTAGGAATACGTTAGCAGAAAAATACTTGTATTTATTTTTTGTAGTTGTGTCAATATATATATGTAGTTA
>NW_027109000.1:317121-345021 GCF_000696795.3 Halyomorpha halys
ATAAAAGTAGTTGTGTCAAATCAGTTGTATTGATGACAAAAATAGGTAAAATAACTATACTAAATTAGACTTAGATATAATTGCCAGTAAATATTACAGAAAGTAATGTGAGACAATGAAATTGAAAACTGAGAAAAAGTTGAGGTTAAAAGAATCTAATTTATTATAATTGATAAATAAAATTTATTTTGGATAAGGTAGCATCAACTGGCGTTAAATCTAATTTATTATTTTGTTTAATATCATTCTAATAGTTTTAATTTTTATTTTACGTATCTGATACTAAATCAATAACAATGATTAATTTTCTTGATTATGTACAAAATTTAGATTACCTAATCGCGTAACAAGTACCAAAAGTGAAGGCATTTCTGTCAAATCATTTCACATGGTCTTTTCAGACATTACTGCAAATATTTAGAATTGTAATATTGTAATGTTTTCTTTATATTGTTATTATTGTTTATGTTCTTTATAGCGTTGTTAAAATACGGTATCTTTGATGATTTTACGGTATCTATGATGGTTTTACATGATAAATATGATATACCATCGATGTGAGCTATTAGTTGTAGGCCATACTGGTGCCTCTTCGCCTGGTTAACTAAGCTAATGGTATCAAAGCAAATCGCCGGGCCATGAAATGATGAGAGTTCATACGACAGCCTCTAGCCTTCAATAACACTATTTCAGAAATTATCTGCTGACATCAGCAGTAATCATTGAGATCATTGCGGATGACCATAAAATATTAATCGAGTTAGTGTGTTCGGAGATGGAGAAAATCTCACTTCACAATAAAACCTGCTGCGATGGATGTTCAGTTCACTAAGCATTTATTCACCATGAAATACTAGCATTTTTTAAAACAACATTCTGGTAGTAAGTAATCATGCAACATTTATATTATACAATTTAATGATATGTCATCCAAAGCACACCACTTTGATGCTTTGTAGTTAAGTGTCGCTTCGCTAAGGCCATATCGATTCAACTTCCTAGCGTAGCCACGAGATTATTTTAGTCCAAAGCCCGTGAAAGCGGTGAAGCGAAAATAATTTACGCCAAAGTTGGCAGTTGATCAGTGAATGGAGGCTTTTGTGACCAGGGAGGCTAAGTTAAAGGAGATGACGGAGGGCTTGTATTGTTAGAAAATCGAGATATTTATAGAAAACACCGTTCTGAAACTGATCGAGCATTTGAGGCCTGTACTATAAGTCAGGATCGTTTTTAGCCTAAATACTTTGACGTTTATAGCATCAGTTTACCTAAATAAACATGGCGTTTAACATAAAATTTATTATATTTTATTAGGAGATCATTGATTGACCGTATGTAATAATAAAAGGAAGATAGTCCGGGTGCCATCAAATAAAAAACTCAAGTAGTAATAAACTATTTATTGTGAGCCAACATTTCGCCTCACGTTTTAGAGCTTCATCAGGGCTAAAAAAGATATAAATACATAAATGATAACAAAGGTAAAATTTAATTAAGTTGTGACTAATTATGATAATTCAATAATTGGATAATTATTATTTTAAAAAATACTACGGGATTATCTCTTATAAATAGATCTTAAATGTTGTTTTTTTACAGCTATATGACAGGTCAATTTTAAGTATTGATATAAACTGATTACTAGATGCAGAAATTTAATTTGTCATAAAAAACTTTAAGAGAAGTGGACATCATTCTATCACCATTAAGATATGGTGATAGAATGATCCTCAATTAATGATATCAGTATTGTGGTATGTCGAGCTAGTTAGGGGTTGTGTGTAAGAAGGAGTGTGGTAGAAACATCTGTTTTACAGAATTAAAATGGTACCGGAAGCATTCATTGCAATTTGTTTTCATTTATATTTATACGTTGGAACCTGTTAAACAAACAAATACAAATACCGCTCCACCAATGGTAATTAAAGTCAGCTATAAACTTATTAATAAGAGTTATTGTTAAAAAAAATTATAACCACTGAATGTAATGAAATGAAAAAAACAGCAGATGATAATTAACAATGTATAATAATCGTTCATGTCAGAAATATATTAAAAAAATAAATAAATTATTAAAAATGACAAAGATCGTAATGTTTTCATGTGACTAAAAAATTCTTTAAGTAATCTATAAGCTTCTTTGGCATTGACCTAGTTCATAACTAATATTTCGAGACATCTTAATTTAGCTCAAGGTGGGTTTTCCTCCTGTAGAAATATTTGTAGCATTGCTCTTATTCGTCATGGATAATTGATTGTAATAAATATATAATGATTAATTGATGGTAAGGTATTTTTAATTTTAAAAAATAATATATTTCGGTCAAAAATAATTAAGAAATATTTATTTTCCGACATTTCGCCCCACTTTGTAGAGCTTCTTCAAGGCTGTTTAAGTTTATAGCTTGGGAGACCTTCAAGTCCTGTCCTTTCATGTCGCCCCCCAAACTATCAACTTAAACAGCCCTGATGAAGCTCTACAAAGTGGTGTGAAACGTTAGAAAATAAATAGTTTTTAATTATTTTTGTTTTGTTTTTTTACCGCAACCCTGACCATCTTCATATTCAACAAATAATATAATTTTTTAAACCGCTTATCCTGCCTCAAGATCAAAAAGTAGTGTAGGTCGGACAGAGAAACAATATAATAAAAAATATTATGTAATAGTATAAGCCGACATTTCGAACCAAACATGTGGTACATCTTCAGGACAATTATATTTCTCGAGATCCTTTGGGAATTCTAGTCAATATGTCTTGTTCAACTTGGCATGTTAAAACTACACCTACCAAGGTTCTTTTGGGCCTCCATAAATGCGAATATACTTTTGCTAATTTATAACAAAGAAAAAACTGTTTAACTTTCAGGAGCATAAGCAGAATTTTTTTTTTGGGGGGGGGGAGAGGATTTGATAATAAGAAAACAAGTATTACTGAAAATAAGTATAGCTCAAAATATGTATGTATTATGAAAAATACACAATTACAACTCAAATTAATTACAAACCATATGGCGGTAGGTATGAAAATCATATTTCTAAATATATTTTGTCAGAGGAGGAATATATTCCACTGATTCCTCTGCGTAGGACTCCGGTCACTTTCACTTGGGAATAGAGCCTTGAAGGTTTTAGTCTATGACCAATTAAGGGTGGGTTCATCTGTTTAGCGAGCTTAGTGTATTTTTTTTAATAATTTATTTATTGTTATTTACAACTGTATAAAAATATGTGAAACAAATAAATTTGCTGATTGATATGACATGATACAGATATGTGGAGAATTTACCCGTTGATAGACCTCCAATAACATTTCTTGAGCAGAAGATCTCGAGGCCATCTTCTTTTCAAACGCTTTTATTAGGTAATGAAGGAAAAGGCAGGTTAGAAACAAGTAGGTTTGGAAGGTTGGGAAGTTTGTCATGGAAGGATTGGTATCTGGTTCTGGCAAACTCGGTAACATATGGAATATTGAGGTCCTGATGGATGACTTAATTTGTGACAAAGTTAGGAGCATTAAAGATTTTATGAAAGATTTTGGACTATAAGGATTGGATTCGGGAGGAATTCGAAGGGTTTTTTTTTAGTGTATTTAAATTTATAAAATATATAATAATTAAATTATAATATTTCATATAAAATTATACTAATTTCGGCCCCACAACTTGACACAAAGATATATGTAAATCAGTTCAATCTATTTTTACTATAAGAGTATACAAGAGATATTAAATTTGCTATTCAGATTTGCCTAGCGAGAAAATGTTATATTTTAAAATGGAAAAAGAAGACATTATAAAATAAAGCACCTTAAAATTCAACGCTGCTGCAATACAAGAAGGAAGTGTTACAATAAAATACGCTAAACTGCTTAATAAACTTGTTTCATCATTGATATTCATTAATAAAACTTTCATATTGACGAAATATAAAACGAGTGCAAAATATTAAAAGTTAAAATCAAAATACCGAAACGAAATTAAAAAATAAAGTCAGTCCTAGCGATTCAAGAAAACAAACTTTTTTTCAAAGAAATTTAATACATTATTAATAATTACAATAGGTTCTTACAATTATATAATATTATAAAAATATAACTTATAATATGTAAGTAGTTGGAACCTGAAAGTATAGTTATATATACAGCCTTACTAAAAGATGTTTCCCAGTAAATATATATGCTTTAGGCACTTGCCTTAAACATATATATTTTAATTTGATATTTAAATAACAGTCTATATAAATTTTAATCTAATCTATGGTGTTATAAAAAGTAATAGTTATCATAAAAATATTATGAATTATTTAAACTTCTTATTCTGCCTCAAGGTCAAAAATTAGTAAAACTCCTTACGTCCAAAACTATAATATTTTATCAAAAACTTAAACTTAGAATTTATTTTAAGATACTTACCAGTTATTCAGGTAACAATATTTGTATTCAATGGAGTACTCACACTCACCCCAGAAATAAAATAAATTGAAAATTTCTTAATAAGCGGTGGATGGAGTGAACTACCCCTTCCATAGCTCCTTTAAGTACACCTCGGATTATTTTGATAGGTACTTAAAAATTTAAAAGTGTGTGAATAAGGGTCTTTTAATTTATTTTAAATACTTTTTCAAAATAAAAGTTAGATGTTAAAACACCTCAATCATTTTCCGTTGTAAATAATTTTTAAAATGTCCATAAGGTACAGATGAAATACCAAATATAAAAAAGTGGCATTTTTAAAATTCATAATTTCTACTTTTATTATTAATATTACTTTAATAAGATGAATGCTCACTCAAAAGGGAGAGACAGTCTCCTCAGTGGATCCGTACATTGGAGGTAGGGTTTATACAAACATGTACCTTTCTATATAAGTGAGTTTTGAAGTTCTCACCGCTGGAGCTTGTTTTGTACAGTAGTCATGTTAATGGAAAAAAAAAAGTTTTGATTGCATTTTGAATTGGATGTATTCCAAAGATAATGCCGCAATCTGAGGTTACTTTCCCTATTGGGTTCTTCCTACAGACTGTCCGACTATTAAGGTTGCCATAAAGAATTAGTCAAATACAAGAAACAAATTTTGTCATTTGTTCAACATTAAAGCAAACCATCGTTTATCAATAAATTAAATCGTTCAAATAAGTTTACGTCTTGAATGTTGTAAATCGTTAAACAAGCATGACACAAGAGCTCATATTTCTTTTTTAATACAGTTGAATGAAATTAAAATATATTTAACGACCTAAAAGAAATTAAAAACAAACTGCAAACTGTAGAAGAAAAAAATCTTCCTTAAAAGTCCCTGTTGGGCGGGCAGCTCGCAATGCATGCCGGTCCATTTTAGGAACGAGGTTAGGACTCTAGGAATCGGCCAATAGGAAGCCAATATTCTATCCTGGTCACTTTTCTGTTACTTGTGCCATTATACTTACAGGGACTCCAGTTGTCAAGATTGTGAGTGTTAGACTGTTCAATCAAATATTAAATTACTGTTAGTGCTTCCCTTTAAACTACGGAGTTTCCTGACTTTTAATTGTAAGTTGGCTTATTGATTTTCACCCTTCGGCCCTAAATTCAGCCCAGTTACACTAAAAAATCTGTTTTTAAAGATTTTGTAACCTAAAGTTGTTTTCAGAAAAACATATTTTTTTCTCATTTAATTTTATTATTCAATTTGCAATATATATTAGGTACTCATATATCATCAAAGCTCAGTAGTTGTTTATATAAAAATTGTGCTGTATCATCCAATAAAATCAATACTTAAATGTTTATTTCAGTTATCAGACATATTAAAACTGAGTGTGAATTTCTTAAGCAGTGAATAAACTTGATATTCATTAAAACAATCCACATGTTCCAAATTCATGTGACTAGAATTACTTTTCTCAATTGTTTTGTATTTTGTTTAATACCAAGTTACAATTATGATAGCATGTTATGAAATACAGTGTTAACTCAAAATAATTAAAGTTATTCTGATAATACAGAAAGAAAATCCACAAAAATGACAGACCGAAAGGCAGTTATCAAAAATGCTGATATGTCAGAGGAGATGCAGCAGGATGCAGTTGACTGTGCGACGCAAGCACTGGACAAATATAATATAGAAAAGGTAATTTTTATGTTTAATTTTAATAGTTTTAATAACAGGTGCTAATGGGTGGGGTTGCCATTCTATATTGCAATTTGGGCGACTGGATTAGAGTACATATGAATTATTTGGTTAATAATTAATGAAATATACCATGTCATATTTTTCCAGTTGGCCTTAACCGTGTTCTGGTGATGAATAATTCCAAAATTTTAGTTTCATGTTCACATTATGAGTAGATTTAATTTTTTTTTACTAAGCTGTCGCCTGATATATATTCTTATTCTGTAATTAAATGTTTTAACCCTTTGCAGATCATGTACTTACTTAGTGTTTCATTCACACATTAATGTTGTTAATTTTATTAGATGTACGAGTTATATGTCTTAATTTATACTATATACAAATTAAAATAATAAAGTATCAAATAAGGCCAAAAAATGATTTATAATAGTATAATTTGAAGTTACAGTTCTAATTATATGGTAAACATGAATTGACCAATGAATGTTTTACCATATAAGAATTACAAAAGTACCACCTTAAGAATTACAAAAGTAATGTTACCATTAAAAATTTAAATGTTAAAAAAAAAAAATAGTGAAAATTACTCGTTCCTTTACCATTGCACAATGAGCAATTTATTCTAATATTTGATTTTTGGTACCTTGGCCCATTGGCAAGAACTACAAAAGACAAATAGAAAAATGCTAGTAAAAAGTAATACAAAATAAATATAAGATTTTTCGTTAGATTGATGATTGTGTGTAATAATAAAAGGAAGATGATTTGGGTGCAGTCAAAGAAAAAAAATTGCAGATTGCAGGCAAGCACGAAAATTAATCAATTTAGTACTTGCATGCAATGTGGGGCGAAACGTTCGCTCATTTGAGTTTTTTTTATTTAACTGCACCTTCTCAATCTTCCTCTTATTATAGGATTTTTCCTTTAAATGTGGGTATAATGCTCATAGCTCGACTAATATTGTATTAACATAGGAATAATAAATAGTACATGGTTTTCATTGGTCCTTTTTGTTGTTGAAAGTTTTTGAAGAAAGTATGTCTTTACTTCTATTAAATATTTGTTTGTTTTTTTTAATCTTCATCTGAATTATTGTTTATGAATTTAAAAAATTGTTTTTTCAATCTACATCTCAATTTTTGTTGATGAATTAAAAAAAAAAAAAAAAAAATACTCCAACTGTTTATTAGATTCAGTAAATATTATGTTGTTGAAATCATCTGATTTAAAACATTTTTCTTTAAACTTTATTTGTGGTGTTGTTTATGTTCCAGACTATTATTTAGTTTGTGTTTCGATATTAATAAATAGTTTAGAATTGTATATTTATAATCCAGAAGCATAATGCAGTAGTAATTTACTTGATAAAGAGTTGGTCAGTTTAGAAATTCAAAATCGATGCTTTGGAGCATATCTGTATATAGTTGGTCATTATATTATCTCTGTACAACCAACCCCCTTGGAAAAATATCTGTTTTTTTTTATGTATTTAAATCTTTAAATAAATTTAGAATATAGTCTTATGTTATTGAGACTTTTATTATTATTATTACTCCAACCTTATTTGATATGTGATTTTGTTTGATGTAAATACTTGGTAGTAATAAAGAATAAATTATAAATAGTTAAAAGATTATAAAACATGAATACTATATTGAGTGAATCATTTTGCAGCAATGTACCCCTACAGTTGGAATATTTTGGAACAGAATAAAAAAAACGTTATATTAATTTACATGAAGGGGGGAGGTTTTCTGTTTTAAATTGAATCTCAGTATTTTTATTTAAATTAGGTCTCATTATTACTTGTAATATTTCTTCAAAATTTTTATGGGATATTATTAATTAAATATTGAGGAGCAGATTGCATAAAGTGCTTTGTACTCTAGATGTTGGCACCCATCAGTTAAACTAATTCTTTGTCTTGTTTGTTGAAAATTATTTCACCAACTTTTATAAAGACAACTACATAGATAATATTTATTATTTTAATCTATTTAAAGTTTTCTGTTGTTTTGTTGGCACCTATATCTTAGCTGTTGTAAGTTATTTTACCAACTTTTATAAACACAACTATATAGATTAGATTTATTATTTTAACCAACTTAAAGTTTTCTGTTGTCTATTGGGATTTTCTATTCGGATTGTTAGAGATTTCTGTCAAGCATTCCTTCTTTCTTAACAAATCAAAATATGGATTATGCTAACCACAAATATTCTTGAAATATGACTTTTTCTCCTTATTATTGGTTCCTTATTGTTCCAATAATACGCTGAAAAAATACTTTAAAATACGTGTACATATATAGTAAGGAGCATTCTGTGCTTGATTGTAAGAAAAAAAAATCTTAAAATGATAATAATGCATGTACACCATAAAACAGTTGTTACTTTACATCTTTGTAGTACAATGATAGTATTTTTCTTTTTTTATCATGGTGGTAAACTTTATGATAAATGCTCTGCTTTGTAAGAATGCATTATCTTACTATCCAAAAAAGCACATGATACTGAATTTTAAGATATCAAAATTAAGAAAATTATTTTATTTACTGTATTTCGAATATTATTTTCTTCAATAATGTTCTAACATTTTTTATTTTCTTGCAGGACATTGCAGCATATATTAAGAAGGAATTTGATAAGAAGTATAATCCAACTTGGCATTGCATTGTTGGAAGAAATTTTGGCAGTTACGTGACCCACGAAACCCGTCATTTTATTTATTTCTATCTTGGTCAAGTTGCCATTCTCCTCTTCAAGAGCGGCTAACCAAATGGCCGTCCATCAAAACGGAGACCTTCCATTTCTTATCCTTACTCCTGTTCTAACTTCCAATGTAAATCCCAACAACTCACAACAGTTTCTTTCTCTGTAGCTATACAACTGGTCTCCTTCAATCTTCAACTTTAATATATTTAAATAATAGCATCGTCACTAAAAATATATTGATGTAACCATTTGTCATTTTTTTTTCTTTTACTTTTTCCTTATATGTTGATAAAATTGCATTTTATATTCTGTACCTGAGAGTCTTTGAGACTATTATAGCTGCTAACTGGTTGCCAGAATAAGAAAAGAAGAAATTTTGGTTGGCTGCAATGCATAACAGCTTCAATCACACAATGGCCAAATATTTAGAATCAAAACTTGCCAATTAACATTACCAAAGAAGCTATTATGTTAAGCGCTCACGTATCTGTCCATGCTTATTTCTTTTCTTATTCAGCTGAAGTTTAATTTATGTACTTAAATTAATAAATCCCTTGTGCTGTTTTAAACCAGCTTAATAAATCGCCTTTGAGGTACAGAAATTTGTAGATAAATATATCTAAATGTGAGTACAACTTTTGCACTACCTAATACATGCAAGTTTAACTTTAATGTATGTGAATATTTATATAAATCATTGTCCATGAAATGACTTTCTCTTGTGATGCACTTTAGTTTGTTAAACACGGTGTCTTTACTTTTTATTGGCAGTTGTACATTAAAAGAAGTGATAATTTTTATTATTAGTTGTCTAGAAGTCAAAGGCGTTGACGAATGGGGAATATATTACATTCCTATCTCATGTGTTTTAAAATATTTGTATCCCACCTGTTGTAGGTTAATTATTTTTTAAATGGTTTATCTGCTTGTTTTATTTCTTCGAGATTTTTCTCGAAATGATTTAATTGTTAATGTATTATTTATGTAAAGATGAATTTATGATATTTTGTTGTAATGATTTGAGGGTAATGTCCTTTATTCATTTTTATTAGATTTATTTTTTAGATGTATTACATTAGTGTACAAAATATGAAGAACAAAAAGTAATAATAGCTATTTACACTGCTATTTAACAATATGACGGTATATATTTTTATATATCGTGTATCTGTTTCACTTAATTAAATGTTAATTAATCTATAATTTCTTTTTTATTCATTTCAAAACCTATTCTTTTCTTTTTTGTTAATTATGGTTAAATTTCAACTGATTTGCTCGGAAAACCCAATTTTCAATTTTTCTCTTGTATGATAATGGAAAGTTAATATTCAAATGGCTTGTCAAAATATGGTTAGTAAAAAATTGATTAGAACGTTGCTTATTTGTATTCGCATTATTTATTAAAAGAAGAAATTATTGCTAGATTCAGTTTTATACAACAAGCCAGTATGTTAAGAGGTAAACAACTAAGAACTACTGATGGAATTTCAATGAGTTAAAGTGAAAATTTTAACTTGGATTCAACTAAGACTTGGGACAATGGATGTTTGGTATCAGTAATTGAATAAAATTTAAATTGTCTAAACTTCAGTATAAGAAATATGAAACTAACATGAGCGCAGAAGTGATCTGAGAGATTCTAGCCAATTTTTTTTTCAAGATCCATTTACATTAACTTCGCACTTTATTTAATTGTTAAAACAAAAGGAAGATGCAATAAAACTTAATTATGATTATTATTATAAATTTTTCAACTCCTTGCTTAATAAATTAACATTGGTTCGGTATCATTGGTACTTTCAACTTTATTCATCGTAATCACTGGTGCCAGAACATTATTTTTTATCAATATAATCATGTCAATCAAGATTAAATGTATCGTAGTCAATCAAGGTCAGGTGTATCGTGTTGTCCATCAAGTTTACATCAGGTGAAGATATTGACATCGCTGTCTTTATTTCAAAACACCACATAACTTTTAGGCTAACCCTGAAGTTTGATGCAGTAATTGTATGTTGATAGTTTTAAGAACTTAAAGTTGATAAATTCAGCATAATAGTAAAATTCACTCAAAACACTTTTTTGAAAATGAATGTAGTTTTTTGGGGTTTGACAATTCATAGTAATTTTAAAATGACATATCTGTAGTGTCTACTAAGCCAGACCCAATCCAACCTAGATTTTATATGAGTAAGGTTAAGAATATATAAAAAAGTTCAGTGAAAAAAAAAACCTTTAGTGAAAATCGTCAAAATATTGTGGTAAAAAAAGTATTCAATTACTTTGTAGCACTAGCCCAAAAATAATATCTTGTATATCCTTTTTTGTGCTCAATAACCTTTCTCTTTGAAATTGAAGAGGTTTTTTCATTGGGAAAACAATTTTTTAGTCCAAAAATTTCAAATTTTGATTAGTTAATGCCTAAGACTCAGTCCAATTTTCATGTTCTTTCACCAATTTTGCTATGCCTTTTCTTATTTTCTCTATGAAAAAATGGACTGAAGAATATATACTTGAAATGTTTAGTATTAGAAGACAGTATGTGAGACAGTGGCCTAACGAGAAGTACTTGGATGATTCCTTATGTCTAACTATGAAACATGGTGGAGAATTGATTATAGGTTTTTTTTTTTGGGTTTTTTATGATTCCGGTATGGAAAATTTTGTAATAATAGAAGATAAAAATGACTTGAGAATATTGCTAGGAATTATTTTCCAGTATAACAATGATCCAAAGTTAAGTAAGTTAGGACTATGGAAGAGTATTTTGTAAGAAAAAAAACATATACTACTAAAATGTATGGAAATGCCTTATCAGAGCCCTGATTTGACTCAAGAAAATGGCAATTGCATGGTGAGAAAATAATGGAAAGAGATCAAATCATCTGGAAGTCCTTAAATCATAGTCTCTCTAATTTCTAGAGATAAATGTAGTTTGCCAAGTGCTAAAACAAACAATAAAGCTCATACTAAATAACACTTGCCCACTTGAAAAGTGACAATTCAAAAGTCTTATATTTAAAACCATTCAACATCAAAAATTTATTAAACTAATATTGAAATAGTATTAAGTTTTGTTTTTGTTATACTTTATTAATGGTTATTAATTTTGCCTGAAATTTAAAAGAAGTGTTATTATACTTCCGTGTAAGTTATGTAGTATTTTTTGGATAATAACGCTCAAATATTGCATTTTTGAGCTATGACACTTTTCTTGTTTGTGATATTAAGTTTTGTTTAATCTTAAGTAAAATAGTAAGCCAATATTTTTGCTTTTTTAATACTGAAGATAAGGATGAGATGTATTTTACCTCAATAGTATTTTTTAATTGAATACAATATTTGTTTTCATATATGTTCAATTTTTCCTCTTTCAATTAAAATTATTTCAAATATAATTCAAATATTTATGAAGTCTTGTTCAACAAATTTTTTCTCAGCACTATAACTGATAACATTATTCTACGAAAAAATCAAAAAACTAATGATTACAATATATTTATAGATAGTGTATGTATACATATTTTTACTAAGGTATTTATTCTTACTAGTTGAGGAAAATAGTTTAGAAATAGTTGGGACACTTAATTCTATTTGTTAATCATTCACTGCGTACTAGATCTTACTAACCACTCCTTACCTAAGTTTAAAGATTTAATGGGAATCAAACTCCAAACTTTTGAGTTTACTAGGAAACTAGGAATTTGTTCCTCTCTCCTCGACCCATGGTCAGTCTTAGTGCCTACTAGTATAGTAATGTTTTGTTGAGAAAGGACAATCTATATGCAGTGTTAATTAGTAATTAATAATTAAATTGGTATAATTTTAGATAAAAAGGATTTTCCCTTTAAGAGCTATCCAATATGCTTCAATTAAAAAAATTGGTTTCCTCTTCTTTCTGAATAACTTCATAATCAAGTAATTTTTTCTGTAAGATTTTATTTCTAGAAGACAATACGGTCCATATCTATTGTGAGAGATTGAATATTTTGTGAATGCACTCAAATGATATTTGTATATCAAATATTTATTACTTAAGCACATACTATGCACTTAAATAATATATTTAAATACATTTAAAAAACAACTACACATGGTGTATTTAAATAGTTTGTGGATGATATGCAAATATTGTTTAAGTACATTTTCAAAATAATAAATTATTTTGCAATAAATAAAAAGTGGCTTATGTCACTTTCATTCTCACCAGCTATATTTGGGATATTCTGCAATAAAATTATGATTATTCTGATTCTTATTACCTTTGCCAATTGCTTAAACCATAAGTCAGGTTGTTCCAGGTTTTTATACTGCTCTTTTGTTTCAATTGTCTTTCAAGTTATGGTTTAAATTATTAATATTTATTAAAATTTTTTAAAATGCTGATGTGAAGAAAACTTCCGATTAGAATATACTCTTATTCACCTCAGCATTTAAAAAAATTAATACAATCAACTTCCTAAAAAAGAAAATCCAGAATATTAATATTTAATTTTTTTATTCAAATTGAGTACTTATAATTGTTAAGAATCAATATTAAAACTGATATATTTTATCCCCAGCTTAATAAAACTTTTATATCTAAGTACTACCGGCAGTTTTATTTTTGTTATATCACAAGTATATGATGGGTGAATCCTACCCATTCAAATTTATTTAATTATACATTTAAAATGTGAATCCAAGCTAGAATATATTAATTTTTTTAATCCTGTATCAATTTAAATAATATAATTACATCAATAAATGATTTTCTTTATGTAATATTCTTTCTTCTGGTAATAGGTATTTTAACTCAACACTATCAAATCAAATATATACCAAATGTACAAAATATTTTAATAACATCATAATATCAAATGCTTCTTTTTTTTATGTCATAATCAAATAAAATATTTAAATTATAAATTTTATTTATAATTTCTTTGTTTTTTCATGATTGTGGTCTCACTCACTGTGATGAGTGCAATATATTATTTACTTAATGTGATGTACAGAACATTAATTTTAATACATTTTATGACATGGATATAATTTGTCTATTTAGAGTCCAAAGCAATATTAAATTTTAAATCAACCTATTCCAAATCATAATATTACCATCTAATGAGTACATTAAAATAATACAATATTAATTATTATTAAGAAGAAATCACAATATGGATTAGATAAATATTAACACAAATTTTAGGTAATTATTAAATAAGTTAAACTGTATAATTAAAAAAATATAAAAACAGTTCTAATGAAATCTTGCAGAATGTGAAACAGCCTTCTATTCTAATTCCATATATGTTATATGATAGTGATGGTAATTAGTAAATGTTAAGGAAAATTATTTCAGAATATTCAAAGGAGATAAAGGTAAATTACCTGGATATGAAATGAATAGATAGGACAAAAAAAGGTATTTACCATCGTTAATTTTAAAAATTAAATTGTGAATTATGAATTAACATATTAATGCATAACTTTTGAATGAGATGTTACCAGAATCCTTCAAAATCATATTATCATAACTATCTAAATATAGTTGGATTTTGAAAATATACAACTCAAATGTTTGTAAAAATTATTTATTTTAAGGAAAGCTTCACCATTAAATTGGTCTTGATTGGATGGTTTCAGAAATTAAAGTATCAAAAAAGAATTTTATAATGTTTGACTAATGCATTTTTAAATTATATGCAATATATACAATTTGAGAGACTATGGTGAACACTTATTAGTAATTAGACTGAAAATAGCAAATGAGCCCAAATGTTACTAAATTAAGTGTTGTGTTTGCATAAAAATTGTGTAAAGAGTATTTGTTATCCCTTATCCTAGCAAGTGTATTACCGTTATCCTTCACTTTTTAGGCTTATTTTTGCATTATTTCAATATTTTAACCAGTGTTGACTGTTTATGGCTAATTTCCACATCTTGGCGGTATATGCCATCATTGGCAACCCTGAATTTTTACTTTTTCTAAGTGAAAAGATTAGTATTCCACCTGCTGTCCCCAAGATGCTAGTCTACTAAAAAGAAGGAAAGTTTACACACATTTTTAGCAGGTTTTTAGACATTTTAGAAGGTTCAGGATTACAAAATCAAATCCTGATGTATTTTGTTGTATAGTACTAAAGAAAAAGATTTCTGAAATGATTATTCTCAAATGATTATATGATAAATTAGTCTCAATCAAAAAACTACCTGTAATTATTTTTTTTAAAAATAATTATTCACTCATTGAAATAAAGCAATCTTATTTCTAAAGCATTTATTTCATAAATAATTATCTGATAATTGTTGTTTCACTATTTTTTTATTTTTTAAATAAATTATTTCACAAATACACAACATAATTATTTTTGTTTTAACAATAATACATTAAAAATCCATAAATACAGAAAATTAACTATATGAAGATAGTTCACAACCATCGCTGTTCCTGTCATTACCACTGCAAAGGTTTAAACTGTATGATAGTTGGCACCATGGCAGTATTTATTCTCATCACATTATCTACTGTTGTATCTAGTGACAATGAAAATACTATCAAGTTGGTATTTAATACCAAGGTCACAAGTGTTTAATGGTGCACAATGAATGATAGCTATCATGAAAGAGAGGCTAGGCAGGCTTAACAAAGTATTAACCACAGTAAGATCCATAATAGGGCCTGTGGATTTCTATAGGACTCTTGATCTAACAAATTCATCTCTCCAAAATAATAATAAAACAAAAAAAATAATAGATAAAATTACTATTTAAAAAAAAATGAATAAAAATCCTATTTTAGAATCTGTTATGAGAATCTTGCATCATTTCTGCTTTGTTTTGTATGAACTCTTGATAACAACAACAATTATTGGGACAAAGAACATAGAAAATAGCAGTGATGAGTGTGATTATTAACCCTTTCATTGGCCATAGTTTCACTGAGACGCTTTCATCTCTATCTTCGCCCCCATTCTCTAAACTTTTAGAGTTCTGGTAGCCTTCTTGAGAATTCTAGAGTTCTTAATTATTTATAAAAACTCTCCATTTGCTCTTGGCTACATAAGAATAATAGGATATATTATAGAACTTTAAGTTGTGATGTGAGTCATTCTTTAGATTTGATGCTATTTTTCTATCAATTTTTAAAGCCCATTGATTCAATTGCTTTGTTTTTATGATTCAAGGAATACTCCTTGATAATTACCTGAAGCAGGCACACAATTAATGTTATAGTTTTCTTGATATTGATTTTTTAAATAAATTCTAATTCGTGGGAGTACCATACACAACTAAGCTGTGATAAAACAAAATAGAACATCTAATTATTGTTTTAATTTTATTACTGTATTGATTTCCAGGTTAGTGTGAAACTTAAACAAAAAACTTTTCCTGCTTAAAAATACTTGTAGATCTCTCATTTTTTTCTCTTTTCACATTTATTATGATAATAAAACTAAACTTAGAACATAGTATCTAATGTTATATACAATTATTCTTTTAAACATGTCATAAATCAAACATCATACGCTTAATCGGCATCTAAAGGAACTAACAGAAGCTTTAGTACTATTTTTTTTTATAGAAGTGAACTGATTTAATTGAGAAAAACAATTTCATTTATATAAAAAAAAAGTGAATATTGAAAGAAAACGAAATATTTGTCTTTCTACTGCTATCCTGGTCCCCTCTCAGGCCTCATGAAAATTTACATTGAGGTTAGGGAGTAACTGCCTAGAGAGGTAAAAAATCTTACAGTGACTGGATTGTTTAATATAAAATTTAAATTATACTTGTGTGTGAACAGATAACAGCTTTTTATTTTTTAGGTTTACTACAAAAAGAACTGGTGCCATTGACTTGTAAAGTCTCAGCCTCAACTTTGTGATTGGGTTAGGGAATGATAAAACAAGAATTATGTATTTTATAACTAGATGATAATTGATGATTAGAACTTCAAAGTAAGAAGGAAAAGTTGGCCTCAAAGAGGAAATAACTGAAAAATAAAACAATTGACATTCAAATGGTTGATCTTTCAAAAAATACTCAATTACTGAAATTGAGGAAAGACCCGCACATTCTCTCATTTAACAAGCCTCTTTCTACATTTTTTGGGGGGTTTGTAAATAATAAAAATGTGTTTTAAGAGATCAACTTTTTGCCCCAAATTGTAGGGCTTCATCAGGACTAAATAAAAATCAGATACAACCATTGTAAAAATAACAATTTACCAATAATTATTTTTAATTCTATCATTTATTTCTGTATTTTTTATTAGTATTTATTTTATTCATTTTAATTGTTACCCTGTTGATTTTTTTTTATATAACTTTTTATCTTATATTTTATACAATATTGTAGTCTTATCATACTTTACAATGTTTATATCTTTTTTTATTTAGCCCAACACCCTAGGGGAAAACGTTGGTGACTAATACATAGTTTTTCTGCTATTTTAAGTACTTTTTTTTTACTGCCACCATAAGAAAAAGGAATACATTTTCTTCCTTCAAAGAAATTTATTTTCTACTATGAAAAATATATATATTCTTTTTACATTAGTTAATTTCCAAATTTTTTTTTAAGTTAATATTTATCCACTTTTTTAGTACTACCAAGAGTGAAAAACGGTTAATTATTTCAAATTAAAGGTACTTTAGAAAGTATTTAAACCATTTAAATTTAATATTTGGAATTTAACTGCCAAACTATGGCAAATTAGTGCATGTGCTACAGTATTTGTGGCCGATTCAGTTATCGATTTTGGGCACAGTTTTTTATAACTGGCATTAGGTTATTATTTATACTCTCTGTATTTTAAATAATTAAAGAATTTCTCAAGCCTTCGATTCAAACTTATTATTGTATTAATAATGAATAACTGATATCATTATATCATCTATTAACAATAAATAATAGTTTAAGATGGTATATTTTGAAATTCTATTGATTCGATGTTAATACGTTTTCCAAATCTTGCCAATCAATTTTAACGGATTATTTTCTATTTAACACAGTATAAATATCATTGTATAAAGATATTACACGTTTGGATAATTAAATTAACAAATATTTGCTAAAAAATTCAGAACAAAAGTTGAATTTATCGGTTTTGTAGCACTATTTCTATGAAATTTTATCATATACCACCTTATTTGCCGAAAATTACGTTTTCCCTTACTTCACTTTTCTTTATTTTGATTCTGTTTATGATGAAAATAGAGTAAATCAAGTTTAATAACCGACCAAAGTAAAACGAACTAAACAAACGGGTGGATACCGACGTTTGTTCTATCCTTTGCTACCAAGCATTTGTACAAGTCATACATTTGTGGCAAGTGGCAAATATGTAGATCCACTATTAGGTTAGACTACTCGGATAGGACCTGAGAGATATTAAAGAACATACAATTTTACCTTGAAATATCGAGTTTAATAAATATCATTTGAGCCGTTTTTGAGAAAATTCCCCAAAAAATGTAAAATCGATTGTATGGAATGTTACTCCCGTAAGTCGATTTTAAAGAACAAGTTGACTACAGCATGTTTTGATTTAATGACGCAGGGACACTTCGTACCTCCACGGGGTACGAACATACCATAGATAGACTTTTAAGTTTTTACATCATTCCAAGCTCTACCATAAAATTTAATCAAATCCGACCGGAAACATGAATCTGCTACAGTGATGTATTAACCCGTCTTCGGATAGGCCATACGCGTCTCACCCACTGTCATCCCATGAAGAAGGGAGGATGCACCGATGTGTCGCTGCTGCTGAAGTGATCTCGCTGTTGGGCACATTCTTACTGGGTTGCTCTGGAGACAGACTGATTCTCTTGATGTGTACAGGAAATGATCAGAGAAGACTCCAGAACAGTAATAAGTTTGTGAAGTGTAAATTGTAATTGTAAACATGTAATGGTAATTGTGATTGTAAATTTCTCACTTTGTAATTTCAACTGTATTTGTATTTCATATATGTATGTAAATTTGTCACTTTGTAATTTTAACTGTATTTGTATTTCATGTATGTATGTAAATTTCTTACATTGTAATTTCAACTGTATTTGTATTTCAACTACATGCCAATTCTAATCGCATTTTCAAATCAAGTGTAAATAGCCCGAGTGGTCGAAACAGTTAAATAAAAAAAAAAAAAAAAAGGAACAAGTTGTAACATCTCAGGCTTATATCTGCCTTAAATATGTAATTTTAGTTTCGTACGACTTCCCGCTTTTGAGCTAATCACTTACACTGACCGTTTTCTAAGAGATGGTTATTTGGACACATAGGACATCAAACCTACTTTGGATCAGATGGAATTTTTTTATTTTCTCTTCTTATATATTTCGTATGTAGGTAATTGAAAGCAAAAGGTCATCTTAACTGATAGGCAGTATTCCAGAGCGTAGATTGAAATAGAATTAATGAAGGAATTCTGTTATCTTGTAAATTTAGGTGTTTTTTTACAAGGGCATATGTTTTGCAGATAATAATTGTTTTGACGCCTAGGGTAGCCCAATTCTGTTAATTGTTTATTAAATGAAATGTTTGAATATCATAAAATCTCTTTAAATAGTGTATATGATGATAATAAATAAGGACTGCCTTATGTTAGGATCCGACGTAGCATTAAAGACAAGGCGGCCTACGATATTGGAGGCCAATTTAGCTGCGGTCAGATGGGAGCACTTTACAATGTGGGTTAATATGTTAAAGGCAGTTCCTGGGGGCTCTGTAGAGAAAGCAACTTCCATGACAGTACACAGCTTATAGTAAGGGTGGACACCCCTGGCTGACGATTTATATTACAACTTAAAAGGAAGCCATCGGACGGAATTTAACAATATCATTAACATATACAATAAAAATAGATAATAAATATTAATATGACGTTTATCAAACACTATAAATCGACCAATCCATTTAAAATCGTTAACTTTCACTATTAATGACGATAACATAATTTTATAAAAACACTGAAATTTTTTTATAATTTAAAACGAAGAAAAATATTTCAGAAAATCGAAGAATTAGGATCAAGATGGACTTACTGGTATCTTTTATTCTCTAGCTCCAAATTCAGCCAAAATTTGACAGAAATTCGAATCATGGAAAAGAACATTCAGATAACACTAATTTAAATTATATTGCACAAAATAGCCCGTTTCGGGATTTCTCCACAAAATTTCACATATCCAAGTTTCTCTGTTGACTAATAGTTTGTTAGATTTTTGGTTAATTCTCCATTCTTGTGTGATTACACGATTGAAAAACTGAGCAGAAGAATATGCTATGAGGAAATAAAAGGGGAATTTGGCTTAAAAGAATATTTTGAAATACGCCTTTTTACATAGCACCTTACATTTTTTTTTTCTAAAACTTGAAATTGAAGGAGTTATAAGTTGAAAATTGAATTTCAGTCTTCTTAATAAGAAAATAAAATCAATAAATACAATCAGCTTCATCATAGACAAAATATTAGATTTTTAATCAGAGTAGTTTAGTTTTTTTATGTACGTTTGCATAAATGTAAATAATATTTAGTGAGTTTAATTTGATTCAAACAATGTTAGGAAAGCTTTCCATAAATTAATATTACAAAGTGAACAATAAAGATGATTATTGCAGGATTTGGGTATTTTATTTGATTTTGGGATTTTATTGAGCGATTTTTGGTTTTTACTGCACACAAGTCCGGTCTCTAGTCATTATTTTTCGGGTCCAAAGGCCTTTAGTAATACTAGTACAATCTTCGACAAGATAAACACAGTGCATATATTTTTATTTTTCATACAGGCATTAGTCGTCTACTTCAACTTTAAAAACTGAAAACAAAGCTGAGCTCATAGAAAGTATATAAAAAGAAATTTTCACTCCTTATACCCCAGAAAAAAAATCAAAACATAAACATAAGGAAATGTTACGATTAGTTTATGTTTAACAAATGTTACGATAAAATACGGAAATCCGGAAACGCTGGTGTTCCCCAAAGTAGTGTCCTCGGTCCCATTCTCTACACCGTCTATACAGCTGACATTCCAACCAATCCTAACACTATTCCCACTACATATGCTGATAACACATGTGTGCTTGCAATTAATAATAACCCTTTAATTGCATCACAAGCTCTCCAATCACATATCACAGCCCTCGAAGAATGGTGTCGTAATTGGAGGATTAAAATAAATCCCAACAAATCCCATCAAATCACCTTTACTCTTCTTCGTAACTTCGTAAACCTACTGACTGCCCTCCTTTAATAATGTTACTCTTACCCCTGTCGAACAGATCCGCTACCTTGAACTACATTTGGACAAACGACTAACCTGGAATTCTCACATAAGACTGAAAAGACACGAGACTGCACATCGATTTCGACGATTACATTACGATTACACTTATTAGAAAAATGGTCTAAACTTCCAATTCATTTCATAAGACTGATCTACAAGACTGTAATAAGGCCAATCTGGTCATACGGAGATGAGCTTTGGGGCTCTATTAAATCTTTGAATTTCTCTCGTATGCAACTCTTACAATCCAAAATCCATGATAAAATCCTCAATGCTCCTTACTTTGCCACAAACAAACTCATTCATGAAGACCTTAATGTTCCATATCTAGCCCGGACCAGATATCATTCCTTCCATTATAAACTCCCTGACCACCCAAACCCATTAGTTTCTAACCTCTACCATTCCTGGCAATCCTCCGAAGCACTGAATTATTGCCTGTCGACTGTATTTGAGTGTTACATGTTTTTAAATTAAATCGGTCCCGTCAAATGAACCTAGTCCGTTACGGGATAGTACTAATGTTCAAATAGTAGTAGTGCTGCAACCTGTGCTAGCCAGTGTGTTAACCTGGAACCTACAGCCAGTTGGTATTTGAGAATACTGAATACTGAATCTTTGGTTTTCGGATTATACAACGGTGGCGATTTCATAGCCTTGTACAAATAATTAAAAAAAATTAAATCTAAAAAAAAAGTTTTGAACTTGATATAATAATTTAGTACGAGTATTTACCAAAAACAAGATTTATGATTGAGATTGTGTATTTTAGACTAAACAGTAAGATTTGAAATTGTCGGCAAACATTAGTGGTAACTGAATTGTCAATATCGAAGGGATATTATTATCATGAGAACGATTTGAGAGATATTGACCTTATCTAGCTCCTGCCAAGATACCGGAGTGTTTTCGACTGAGCAGCTGTCATTGCTCGCTAAAACTTAATTGGATCTCCTAATGCTATGATTAATTATTTGTTTCTGAGAGCTATCGTATAATTTGATAGTAATTTATTTTGATGATTATAAAATAAATCATATTGAAACGACTGTTTGATTATCAACATCAACTTTTTTGTTTATTAAGAACATTTATGAAGTTTTATAAAGTTGTAGAATTTGAATTATTTGGAGTTTTGAAGCAGCTACATAATAAAACTTTTTTTATCACATTACAAAAGGGTCCACTTGGTTGATTAATATTTAATACTAATAAGAAAGAAAAAGAAGAGCTCGAAAAGAATGCTGAGCTACATCGTCAAAAAGCGGGTAGAACAAATTTATAAAAGGTTAACTGTAACTTATATAAGTTAAAAGTCAACTTATATAAGTTGACAAATAAAGCTCTGACACAATTATTATGATTTATATTCACGTCTAAAGATTTTTATTGTTCTCGTTTTATCTAAAAATTATTTATTATTATCATTATTTCCAGGGTAGGATTTTGTGTGGCTTTGGAGCGATGGTAGAAGACATAACTTTCTAGCAATAGTTTCAGACATATTTCATATGGATCAAAAGTTATTAATTGCTTTTTAATTCCCTGGACGTGAGTTTTTTGACCGTTTAAATAATTATTGTTATTGTTTTCTTACCTAAGTAGACGAGCCGTATGTCTGTATATCAGTACAATATGTACTTAGTGAGCTATTGATAGATTGTCAAAAAGAAAGACTTATTCTTCTTTTATGATACATTTTCCTGGACCAAAACAAAAAAAAAAAAAAAAAAACGCCAATGTAAAATATTGAAATCAAATTATCAGCCATAATCTGCAGCTTTATAACAACTTATTCATGTTTACGAACAAATAGTACAACTTATACATTGCAGTTGATAAAAGCTAAATCGCAGTTTAAGTTACTAAAAATCTATCTTGAAAAAGTGTCGATAAATCGATTTTTTTAGGTAACAGACGTGCGGAATGTTGCTATAAAAAAGTTGGGTCTGGACATTTGTTTTCTTCATGAATCTATATCTCGAAAACTTAATAAGTGATTTAAAAAATTAAAAAATAGTTTTGAACATATATATTCTTATCCACCTATTCCTCGCTGGAATGCACCTGATACTGAAAGTGTACAAACGTAGTATGCATTTCACACCCCTTCTTCCCCCTTAAACTACTACATCAAGTCGATCGCGACACGCTTATAAGACAAAAAGTAGATTTTTCTTTCTATACAGAAAATCTGGCCGACCCTGTCCTAAACAAAGCATTAACGGACATACGTACCTTCACCTTTTTTTTTGCAATCGTTAATTCATATTTTCACTTAGGGCACTTAACCCTGAAACACCTGTATAATATTTCTGTAAAATCGATTACTTTTTCAGCTCACAGGACAATTGACAAACGAGATATCGAAAGAATGGAAATTTAATGGAGAAGCGAAGAATCCCGATTTCGGTTCTTAAATTCTTAATACAAATATAACAAAAGTGGCCTGAAAGTGTAGGTGGTTCCACAATCCTAAGGTGTTAGATGGATCTCGCTGGTAAGAGTCACGTATTAAAGATTTCATCGCTGACGTCAAGACCCTAAGGCGAGCATCAAGACGTTCTTGTGATTTAAATCCTAAAAATTTATAGTTTTCGATATGAAGTCTCACATTAATTCCAGTGGAAGTCTCTCTGGTGCCACCGTTCTCTTGGGAAATTTATCACATATGAGTGAACGAGATAGATATTATGTTTTCTTTCCAATGTCATTTTCTTCATGAACAATCATTATAAAGTATGCAGTTTCACCAATTTTTTTAAAGGGATAAATATGTTTCCGTAATATCATTGATCTTACTCTGATTATATGTTTATATAAAAATGTTTGTGTGAAGAATCTATGTAAAGCAAGAGTTCTCATTTCATTCATTATACGAGTTCTTTATTAAAACTGCAAAGAATATTATTTGTATTTAAGATGAAAAATATCATAAATATATTTAAAACTTTGATCGATTGTAAGATTCCATATCTCACTAGCCACAATTAAACAAAGGAAAACTACTTCCTGATCGATATAACTATCGATAGTAAAATGGACTAACATAGCAACGACGATGATGCCATATCTTCAGTAGAATAAACCATAAAACTTAGTTTATTATAAGTATTCCTTTTCTGTTTCTATAATATGTATGTTTTTTAAAGCTAGGAAGCTAGGGCTCCCACGGTTACCTTATGGCCCGTAATTGCACTAATATTCCAGTCTTTCGGAACACGACTTACCGTAAATCACATCTCGACTGAATGCCAAGTATACGACTCCCTCAAATCTTTGTATGAATTACCAGCAGACCTCCATGCAATTTATAAGGATAACAAACTGAAGCTAAATAAATTTTTTGAATTTCTGAATCACTCAAAACTTTACCATAAAATTTCACTGCACTTTCCCATTTTTCAATAGTTATAGATTTCAGTTTGGAAATTAAGGCAATAAGGACTAATACAAATTTCGGAAACTAAGGCAATAATGACCCCGAGGTTGTTGATGCCTTAAAATAATAATTATAAAAAAATCTAGGATTTCCTTTTGATAATGAAAGGTTAAACATGAACACCAACCAACAGTGCCATTTCAGAGATTTAATTTACTTTTTCTCACAAAATGAGTATTTGCTTATAAGTCATAAATTTTCATGAGTTATTCAAGTTTAAGGGCCATTTCGTAGGGTTGCACCACCTGCTCACATCTCCTCAACTCTCGCTACGCCTTAAATTACAGATTTATAAATCCATTATAAGACCTACAATGCTCCACGGCGCCCCTCTTATGAGACACCTTTACAGCACAACAATAAATCGACTACAGGGCTTCCAGGGATCTGTCCTCCGTAAGATCGTCCGGGGAACCACGCTCCAGAGGGCCAAAAACGGAGTTATACGTGAAGAGCTCCAACTCCCTACTGTGCAGGAGTATATAGGCCGACGGCACATCAAATTCTTTGATGGGCTGAAGGCCTGCTGCAACCCACTTTTCAGGGAGATCGTCCCTCCACCACGATCTGAGAGGTGGCAGAGCACGGTTCCCTTAGTCGACGTCCTCGACGACGGAAGGCCTTAGACTCTTCAAGTCTGAGGTCTAAATTTTCACCATACACCAGCGGAACGGCCCCTCCCCGTTCCAATATTCCACTAGCGTCAGACAACCAAGTAACAACCTTCAATGGACCACTCACCTAACCTTATAATGCCAAAAGGCAATCCAAGGTATCATCACCCAGATATACATATAGTATACCTCCTATATGTATGTACCAGCTATTCAATAACATCATTATATGAAAAAAAAAAAAAAAAAAAAAAAAAAAAAAAAAAAAAGTTTAAGGGAGAACAAGGCACATTGCTATTAACTCAAAGGATCCGGGTTCGAATCTAGCTGTTGGAGATAATTATTTTCTGTTTCACTGTAGTCTTGAGTCAACCCTGTGGGTACTGGGGGGCCACATAAATTGAGTACACTCAATTAGGGAAAAATCTGGTGGTTGAGCGTGATCTTTAAAATCACCTCCTTGTATAACTATTGTTCTAAAACAATGCTTCCTTAACATACTGAGCCCATTACCTTTCATTGGTCGCATTGGTGTTCATATAATTATTATTATCCAAGGTTAAAGTATTAAAATAGTTAAACTATTATTGTTTCGATAATTAGTAAATAATTGATGCTGGATGTACTAATTAGAAGTTTTATGAGTTATTGAGGTATGAAGTTTGAGTTATTATTATTTCTACAACTGAGGAGATTGGTTTAGTAATGAGCAATGAAAATTCATAGCCTATTTCATCATAAACTTTCGTTCAGTACAGAATTTGTTCTCACTAATTTAATAGTAGCAATATACCATAATAATAAAAACTATCGGACTGAATTTTTATGTCTTACTGTGATATTTGCAATATCCAAATTAGTCTTATACTGACTCAATAATTAGTCAATTAACTACCCTAATTAAAATATATTTACCAAAACACATAGTCCGCAACAGTAGAGCCGATTGTTACAATGAATATTTTTGTAACGGCCTTGCCATCGGTGTGGTGACCCGAAACTATTGTTTTTTAAGCGGCCTATGGTCAGTAGGAGTATTTTAATACTCCTTCAACACCATTTTAGAAAAACGTTTTGACCTCTTGTCTCGGGATATTCAAATAAAATAAATTCAAATGAATATAAATAAAGCGTTCCTCTGGACTGGAAGTCTTTGTGACTTCTCAGATAACACTTTTCCCTGACTTGTTACACCCACCATTTCGTGTGGGTTTTAAAGACGAGGGATGAGGAGATTATTGGCTATTTTAACATCCTTTTATACTGACTTCTTCCAGGAAGTCAGATTCTATCCATGTGAATTATTCCTTCATACATCACCATCATACCGAAAAGGTGGTCAAAACAACCCCTTCTCTAAAGTTAAACTCATTCCATGTCATCCCAATTAAATTATATTATTATTCACTGAAGTTTACAATATCTTACCTTTTCTTGTAATGTTTTTATTGGCCCAATTATCGAAGCTAAAGGATACTTTTATTTAACTTAATAAATAATACATGAAATAAGTATATGAAAGAAATTATTTCAAATTTTTTTTTGTTTGATTTTGATTTGTTAACAAGAAAATCATTAAACAAAATCTAAATCACATAACATTAAAATTTGGTTTTATTGTAATCATATCGATTGATTCTAAATATATATCTAATTATAGCTACTGTCTCATTTTACGCTACCTATTCTTCACTGTTCATAACAAAGTTATAAAACTTCGTGTCATTAAAAGAAAAGTGGGCATAAAACTTCCAACAGAGATAAATGGGATCCTTTTTCCAATTAAGAGTTTAAAAGTTTTGTTTTTAACGTCTACAGGCTATTTTTGACCTTGAGTAGCACTCAGAAACGGAAAGCTATTAAATGACATTAAGAATGGAACGGCCCAGATTGCGTTATATTATAATTCATATATTATAATTTAAATGTAGTTTCAAATATTTATTAAGATTTAATGTTTCGACCTAAAATGCAAGTCTTCATCAGAGTTGCTATGAATAGCTGTAAAATTTTTTTTAATGACCCCCTTCCTGGTAAAATCTGACAAACATAAAGATGGGAGTTGTTTATCTACAGGTAACCAACAGGGGGTCAAGTTTTCATTATGTGAGACCGCCATGAAATAAAAGTGAAACCCCAAGCCGGATTTGAACCGGCACCACAGTCAAGAGGCAGTCAATGGGTTATGTCTTAGCTCATTCGGCTACAAACGACCCCCAATAGTTATAGATGTGCAAATATGAGATATTTTACACTTATAAATTAAATATGTACCCAATGAAAACCTATAGAAGGGTCAGCGGTGCAGTAATTCCCTAGGAAATATTGTTACTAAACGGTTGTGTAAAGAGGTGATTTGGTTAGAATTACATTCGATTGCCAAATTTCCCCCCAATTAAATGTTCCCACTATACGAGGCTGGGTAGACCCCGGAGAGCTCCGAACCCACAGGGCTGACTCAACAGCTACAGGTAACAGATAACAATTATCTGCCACAGCTGGATTCGAATCCGAGTTCTTGAAGCTAGTAGTCCATTGTCTTACCAATGACAAACCCACTCTTTTTAGAAAATATAACTATCATATATTTTGTACTTGTACAACGTCCCAGGATTAACCCAATACCCATGTACTATTGTACACTATCTAATATTTATACAAAACTAAAAGACACTATCCCTCCTCTACACCGATCACATATTGTATACCGCATCCCTTGCTCCACCCTTAATTGTAATT
>NW_027109000.1:346181-377994 GCF_000696795.3 Halyomorpha halys
AATAAGTTAGACATACTTATTTGTGTTTCATTGACCGCACCCCCAACCATCTTCTCCTCATTTATCATCCACGGTCAACTATCTCTCATAATCATGTACTGTTGTATTCTAAAATTGTAACAAATAATTTAATCTTATGAACAATTTTTATATATATGTATATTTCTACTATTAAAATTCTTATAATCAATATTTACCTAATATTTGTCTAGTTTGTCAATTTCCATTTGAAATTATGTCATTTATATGCGTATAGTTTTTATATATAGTTTTTACGGTTGAATGCCGGCCACAGAAACTGAATAAATAAATAGCCTTCACAGCCAGATTCGAACCCTGTTACATGTACATGTATGGTGCATATTATCCTGATTACATTAGAAATAATTTCAAATACTTAATGAGAGTGAACGATTTAACCAGAGACCATCAAGGCTGCCATGTATGTATACATATACAGCTATGAGTAATATGATAATATGATATGATATTAAACAGTTAATTTCAGTGATTCATTTGATGGCTAAACAATGTTTATTTTTTAAAAATACACACTTGAAATTAATTTAAATTTATATGATATCATTAAATTTTTTAACTACTTTAATAAAGGCCACTATTGTATACGACATCCAGGTGAAGAAAGTACCTGAACGCCCGTACCTCATTTAATGTATGCCTTACTCGACCTAGGGATATTAAAACCAAACAATAGGATGCCAATCCACTTCCATTACGCAGTCACCTCAAATTTCTCAGATTTATAGGACAGCAAAACCATAATAACCACCTTTAGGAATTCCGTTCAAGATAGACATTACTCACTCCGGTTCACAGTTCCCTCACTAAACTGCTTAGATGATATAAATGAATTTATATTTGTAATTATATTTTATTTTAGTCCATAAGTTATAGTATTTAATTGATATAATTTGAAGATATATCATAGTATATAACTTTGTACTTTAATTTAATACGGCTAGTTTCTAACCTTGCTTCCTCTTTCATTTCTGACCATCATTCGAGGAGCCTGAAAAGAAGATGACCACGAGACCTGCCAAAACGTAAATTTAATAGGAAGGGTCCCATAATATTTTTATTTCGATTTTTTAAAGCGTGAAAATTCGGTCTCTATTACAGTTAATCAATATATACAATCAGCAGTTCAAACTATTCTTCAAGAAGAACGTCTTCATGGAAATTCCTATTTTGAACGAAATATAAGGGTTGTTTCTTTGACTTTTGTAATCTTGTCGAATCTGTACTACATCTGTACAATTTGTCTGTAGGTTTCTAAATTCTTTTTTCAAGTTGCTTATACCACGTTAAAAATCCTTCGCGACGAAAGATGTGAACCTTAGCATCCACCTTTCATGTATAATATTTATTTAAAAATAACTACAGGGCAACACCCTATTCTAATACCATGATTAAGTTTTTTAATTTCGTGGTACTACCACAGTCGACCCCCAAGCTGTAAAGACCTACACCTCAGCTCTCTGGGCTACAGATAGCCCTAATTACCTATTAGAGTTGTCTAACTTTTTTTAAATAACTGTTGTTAGGAATTATATCCTCTACTGTTACTATTATTTATTATATTATAAAAAGGGGTAGACCCCAACGGATTCCTTCACTGTTTAATCTAACAGGATCTTGAGAAATTAACAATCACTAACTGTGCTGAGGGTAGGTCAACCTTCTCTAGTAAAAGCTGATTGGAAATAGTTACGATCAACTTTCATTGTTCATTTGCAGCATAAAGAGAACCAACATTAACAATTAAAAGATCCACACTGCTCTGTTTAGTAAAATGAACACGTATAATATATAAGTTACTTCATTTCCTGTAGGTTGGGTCAACTTGGGTGGGCTAAATATATTGCATTTAAAAAATATACAATTAAGAAAACTACTGGCTTCAGTTTGCTCCAATTTTTTTTATTTTTCTGATCATAGTGTTATACAAATTTAAAAATGATTTAGTTGAAGTTACTACATTCTTTCTGATCAAGGAAGGATTGTCGGTTTTTAAGTGTTTTGTTCAATCAGTCAGTGATTGAATGTTATCTGTTGTTTTATATTATATATCAAGATTTTATCCATTAAGATCTTTTTTTTTTTTGCAATTGTAGTGCAAGGAGTTTTTGAGAACAGAGTTTATTTTTAATATTTAATAAAAACAATTATACTTAAACGTGTACTACTTAAATGTGTATACATATAGTTAGAAAAAAAATTGTTATATTCCTTAATGTAGCAGAAGGGACGCAGATGTAGCTATTCTGCAGATACAATGACAAGAAGGTCCTACACGTAGAGCCCTTTGTTCAGACGGGCCAGATCTGAGGCTGATACCTACCTCTTCAAAGTCTCATTGTCTATGAAAACCAGAAGCAGATAACGTTTAACTAAGACGTCGTGTGGGATCTCATTCAATGGTCAGGCCTGAACGTGTAGGAGTCGGGATAGAAGAAAGGGTGGGCACCGTTCTTATTATCTCGGCAAAGAACTTGATAACTGCAGCGTCTTTTATCTTGCATCAATGGAGTACTTTAAGTAAGAGGTAAGCGGGATAGATTGTCTATAATTATGGAATTGTGCTGATTATATTTTTATTTTATCTATTATTGTTATTTTTTTTTTTTAACAAAAAATAGTTTCTAGATAATTAGGTGCTGTTTATTGATGTTGTCACCAAAATAACAGGAATCATCAGGTATTCTACAGGCTGCCAACACATTGCAGACTAAGTTCAAAGGTGAGGATTTTACGGAGGTTCGCCAAAAAATAAAAGTCTTTCCTCACAGATCAGGGTCTCTATAGGATCACCGATTTCAATGAAACCTTTTTTGGTAATACTAGTTCGAAACATATTGGACACATGTCCGAGATTTCTTGCCAATGCACCCTAGGAGTTGAGAAAACATTTTATATAATTTAAGAAATTTTGTCGTATTCCATTTTTTTCTGTATGTATTTGGGTAATACAAAGAAAAGATGAAATACATATTATGTATTATGCTTATCGTTTTCTAATAGATTTGTTTTTTGTTTAGAACAAGGAAAAAATGCTGATCTTATTGAGCTTAAGTGTATAGAATATTTAATAAAACCGCAAGACGCTACAAGTAATGTAAGCCAAAATAATTGTTTTAAGAAAAATATATGACAGATTCATTCTTAGCATCTTTCTTATCCGTTAAATTAATTTTCCTTCACATAGAATTTTCATCTATTTAATGCATATTTAAAGGTTTTTGAGAACACTAAAAATGATTCGGATTTGCTCTACGTCAAACATTTTTTTAGGCCTACTTCACTAGAAGCGAAATTTAGTTATTGTGTTTTTGTTCAATTTTATGTAATTTCGACCGACTGACCGAACGGAGTAAATAACCCAAGTGGGACAAAATATTTTTTTTTAGCATCAATGTTGATATTCATTCTTGGCACCTCTACAAAACTTTCGGTTGCTATGAAAATTCATATTTAAAGAAATTAAAATTTGTTTGTTCATACTTTCCGCTTAATGACTCAAAAATTGTAATAACTTCAACACGGATCCACTAATCTTCACGAATCTTGGGATTAATTCAGGACCATTCAAACTGTACAATATGGAACAAACACTTGAGTTCTATTTGAGTGTTGTCCCAACAAATTATAACTGAAGATCTTAAATAAAATGCTCAAGAAATTTTATTTATTTGATCTCTTTTATAAAGGTATAGATTATAAATGATATTGATATGAGATTGTAAGCTTTCCAACTTTTTCGTGTAACCTGTAACCGAAAGTCTGAATGGGGGGCTTCCATAATGTAGACACTACTAGCGTCCCACCTGGCCAAAAGCAAAACTAGCCCTCTGTGTGAGAAGAAGAAAATGAATGGGTGAGAAATCCATCTTTTTCTACTGATAGTGTTTTTTTCTTCTCTCTTATTAAGTGTAAAAAACCATTAGTGAGTAGAGACATCCTGGAGTGCCTCCCAGCGACAGAGGAGAAAGAAATATAGGAATGTGGAGAAGAAAAACGAAGCATAGAGTAAGTCCACATCATTCTATACTCGTAGTTCACAACATCAATCATCATTATTAATTAAATCCATAGACCCTAATCAAAATTAATTAGCTATCTCTAACAATAAATGCTCTGTTTAGGCCAACCCCTACACCACTTGTAACTTATGCAATAGATTTTTCTTCACTGTTAATTATCTGTTAAATATCACTACAAATCCAACCGGATAATCAATATTGAAGGCGCACTTCAGACACCAGTAGCATTGTTGGATTTTGAAAAAGTTTGAGATTTTTTCTTGAACGCGAGATATCGGTATTAAAAACATCTCAAAAGGTTAATTTATAATTTTGGTTTTATAATAAAATTTGTATTGAAGGGTTTTAAAGAAGCTAGCTTGATTCTTTCTTTAAATTTTTGTTTTGTTTCTTCACTGGAAACGTCCTTTTGTTATCGAAATGTTAATACAAAGCTTCGGTGTGGAATCAAAGTGGCTTTTAAAATCATTGAATTTCTATCCATGGACGGACGCTTTGTGTAACGTCTTTACATACAGAGGTAAATATGACAGTTAAAATAATCTGATATAGTCATAACCCTTGTCTGTTTCATGTACTTGCTCTATATTCAGATGACTTCAATCTCCGTCCTATGCGTTTTTTTCACGAGACTCTAAATGTCTTTCAATGAGCTGAACAGACCGTTACAATATTGTTCATTATGATTCATCCTAAAGTTTATCTGAGATAAGGATAGATTAGGTACAAACCGCTAAGAAGGATTTTTTTTACATACACTTAGAAGCCTTATACGTAGCCCTAGAATATCTATAGAATTTTTTTATGAGAAAATAATTTTCTTCCTTTATTTTATGAACAACAAAAACAATGTCGATATTCGTTCAGCCACAACAGTTACACAATGAAGCTAGGCATCTGTTTTGGACTGTTTAATAATAATCTATGTGGTGTGGGAGGGTTAGATGGAATTGCGTCAGCCCAAGTCCCACACCCCTGTTTTACTTTGCTTTACTAAGTAAAAGATACGTTTCTAACTAAGCTAGAATGAGTTAATGTGTTAATGCATAACTGTTCCCAGAAATGTATTTCCAACAAGCTTCTCTTTATCAGAGAGGACCATTGCTCTGTTACAGTCAGACTATCATCGTTCGAGCTGTGGATACCAAAAAGTTATACTGAATAACTAAATTAACCCTATTGTAAAAGTGTAATACTCTTTATTATATTATAAATTACTGTATAAGTAACAACATTTAAATTTATCAATAACAAGGAAAAAATTAATATTTTTCAAAGCAAAACTAGACTAAAGGTGCTTCTACACCACCAATTTATAAAAAAAGTACACAGTTTAACCTTTTTTATTTATTATGTCAGAATAGATATTTATTGACTTAGTTACTAAATTGAGTTGCTTAAATAAATAAGTTGTTTAAAGCAATTAAGTGTTACTATTTTATGTAAGTATACACATATATACTCTATCTGTTGCAGAAAACAGCAAATTTCACCTACACTATATATTTTTTTAATTTATTAAAATTTACAACTTAATAACATAAGTATACAATAAGTAAACGTAATTTTAATTATGTTACAATGGCATGCTACAGTCATGTAGGGTACTATCCATTGGTAAAACTCCAATAACATTTCTAAAGTAGAATGTTTCGAAGCCTTCTTCTTTTTTGACGCCTGATTGTTGTGTAAGAAAGGTTAGGAACTATTGGATTTGGTTGATTAGAGTGTGTCTCACGTAATGATATCTGGTTCTGGCGAAATCGGCAGCATATGGAACATTGAGGTCCTTGTGCGTGAGGTTTTGTTTTAACAAAGTAAGGAGCATTAAGGATGTGAATAATTTTAATTTCTAAAATTAATGGGTGACTGTTATAAAAGAATTTTTATATTAATTATTCCCTTACGGATAAAATTGCCGCCTCTACATCCACTCCCAATTCCAGCTGCTCCAACAAACTCCCCGTCCCAACTACCATTGAAAACCGAAACAGCTCCTCATACCCCAACTCCGCAAATATCACGACTAGCCCAGCCCTCACTCAGTACTTCTAGTCACACAAATTATCCATCCCAAGCTCCTGATCCATATCCTCATTACCAAATTCCAATGGATATAATTTCTATTCTCATATCCTTCCTGAAAGATCTTTAAGAGACCATCGAACTCCTCATTGACCTTCTCACAGGATTCTTATCCGAAATCCCGTTTAATTTCCCAAGATGAGCACAAAACCCTTTAGCTCTCGTGTTATGGAATGCTAATGGCCTACAAAATAACCGTGACGAACTTGACTTATTCCTACATGATAAACACATTGCCATAGCCCTACTGACTGAAACTCATTTCACACAAAAGATAAATTTTTACATACGTGACTGCATCACTTATAGATCAAACAACACTTCCCATGCTGGTTCTTACATCCTTATCCCATCCCCTTATTTCTTCCAATCCAACTGATGCTATTCAATCGACCTCGGCTATCATTTTAGCTCGCCTTTTCCATGTTACCTTTTCAGCTGTATAATGTCCCCCAGATAATAACCTTTCTTATAACCTCCTTGATTCCTTATTTTGAACACTCGGACCGTGCTTCATTGCTGGTACATTGGCCGCACATCTAGCTCCCGTGGTAACATTCTATCCCGTGTTTCCATTTCCAATACTTATTCCATTCTCTCTCCAAAAATCCGAATTATTGGCCTACATCTCTCAAAAACCGCCCTGATATCCTTGACATATTTATTAACCCCATATTTCTCCCTCTTAAGCCATTGCTGAATCCCCGGATGATCTTTCATCAGATCATAGTCCAGTTCTGCTTTTTTTACATTCAAGCTTCGTACCTTAGCCCTTCGCTCCTTCATTGATAACAGGAAAAGTTGACTGGGACAAATTTAAATGTGACCTGGAGACTAAACTGGACTTAAACATTCGACTGAAGACAAAAAATGACATTGACGAAGCTATTGAAAAACTCAATCATCAATACGAACAAGTATAACTGACAACACAACGCTAATCGAATCAATAACAATAAACGAAATAACCTGCCACGACATATACCTATCTTATTAAGGGAAAAACGCTGAGCAAGATCGAAGTGGCATAACACCAGATATCCAACTGGCAAAACTTACTACACCAAATTGATTAACAAACTAAAAGTAGGAATCAGAAAATACAAAATTCAAAATTTAATTACCTTTACTGAAAATCTTACAACTGACAAATCATTATGGAGAACAACCAAAAAGCTGTTGAATATTAAAGATTTTAACCACCCACTTCTCACCGAATCCCAAACCTGGACCAGAACTGATAAAGAAAAATAACAAACATTTGGATAACACCTTTCTAAAACCTTTATTCCACTTTCTTATATCCTTAACCCAATTTACCTTGAATGAATTGAACTAATTATTCCGCTCCAAATAACCCTCCCACCTAAAGCATTTCATCCTTCAGAGATATCTAGTATCATTCAAAGATTAACTACCCGCAAAGCTCGTGTACACAATAACATCACAAATCCTATAACTTCGTCCCCGGAAAGCCAACCTATTCTTACCTACTTGTATAACGCCGTACTCTGTTCCACATATTTTCCTGATTAATCATCAGCCATGGGCGCCATGGGGCGCAGAATGTACTGCGCGGGATTCTTTTAGAAAGTAGGAAAGGCTTGTGATCGAGTCTGGCACCCAGGACTGCTTTACAAACCCCGTAGATACTTTCCCAACATCTGTTCCTTTCTCACCAAAAGATTATACCAAGTAAACCACAATGGTTCCTATTCATCCCTCTATTATCAGTCTGCTGGTGTTCCTCAAGGTAGTTTCCTCGCTCCCATTCTCTACAACGTCTATACAACCGACATACCAATTAATCCTAACACTATTCTCAACACGTATGCCGATAACACATTGCATCCAAACTCTCCTGTCCGATTTCACAGCCCTCGAAGAATGTTCTCGTAATTGGAGGATTAAAATAAATCTCAACAAATCGCCTTTACCCTTCTAAAAAAAACCTACCAACAGCCCCAAAAATCTCGTCTCCTTTAATAATGTCGATCTTATCCCAGTCGAACAGATCCGCTACCTTGGAGTACATCTAGACAAACGACTAACCTGGAATCCTCATACAAGACTGAAAAGACAGGAAACTGCACGTCGATTTCGACTATTACAACACTTACTAGACAAACGGTCTAAACTTCCAATTCATTTCAAAAGACTGATCTACATGATTGTAATAAGGCCAATCAGGACATATGGAGTTGAGCTTTGGGGCTTCACTAGACCTTCGGATTCCTCTCGTATCCAATCCTTAGAATCCAAAATCGTACGTAAAATCCTCAATGCTCCTTACTTTGTCAAAAATAAAATCATACACAAAGACCTTAATGCCCCGTATTTAACCGATATAAAACATCATTAGATTGCTACCAAGGTACTTTCCCAGCTCGCCTGTAACACTCCATATTAACTGAGATCAAATTTACTAAATGTATTATAATGTGCAGTTGTAAATAGCAATCAATAAATTGATAAAAAAAAGATATTTATGATTACGCTAACAAGCAATAATGAAATTGATACTATTTTTATTTCCTGCGCCTCCGAAAACATAAAGAGAGCCCTATTTACCTTCGAAACATCGAACCCCTCTATTCCTTCGAAAATATATATAAAAAGATATAAAAGAAGTGAAAATTAATCGATTCACTGCCGCTGGATCTTAAATTCAAGGGCATTTCTTTTTCTGCTCGAAAACATATAAAGGGACCCTCAACATATTAATAATCCGAAAAATAAAGATATATAATCGTGTATAAATATATTATCAGTCTTAATCGTGGAATTAAAAAAAATTCAAAATTGTGTGAAAAGTGAAAATTGTGAAAAAAAGTTGTGTAAAAAATATAAATTAAAAGTTATTGGAAACAGAAAAGCTTCAAATATAAGAATTTCAAAGAATTTTCAGCTTTAATTTACAAAAATAAAAACTAATAGTTATTGACCATAAGGACCATCTCCTTAATTATAGTTCAAATCAAATTGCTTTACTCATACGTTAACCCTCTTGAAGTCACTGTTTTGGACAAAGAAGTGAGAAACAAGTGAAGATCTTGCTGTTGGTCAATCATACATAAATATAGTCAAACCTACATAACAAGTGAAGTAAATTTTTTGATCTTTTAATTTTATTCATCTGCATTTTAGAATGAGTAGAGTATGGTTCTAGGTTGACCAAACAGAGGAACAAGAGGGAAGAAATTGAAGAAGACTCCATAATGGAAAAGGAAGTGAACCTACTTTATGACTCAAAGCAGCTTACAACAGATCAACATTTAATTAATTTCGGCTTAATTTGAGTTTAGACTAGGAGAAAAGGACATTTTATTCAATTCAAACGAGAATTTTCATCTCACATTAATTTATTTTTATTGGCCGAAAATTAGAACACTTGTAATTACTTTTGTCTTCAAGTAGTATGTACATATTAATTTATTCTTAATTCCTTTGTATTCAACTCATCTTTAATTTTTTTGTACATATTCATTGAATTCTTTCCTTTGTTAAACAAAAAGTTAATTATGTTATCCAATCATTATTTAACTCCATTAAATACAGTCAGCTGATTATAACATTCAATCTACGAGTAATTATTCAGTTTTTCACTAAATATCATCAACCATTATCTTTGGTCTCCGATAGATGTATATATATTAGTATATATGATACTAATTAGTGACTACAAACAAAAATAATATTCCCTCTAAGAGTATTAAATAACTGTGATTGATTTCGATAATTTTATACCATCAAACGTAAATCCCCAAATCCGAAACAGACGAGAGATATCATAACTCATTTCAACAGCCTAATTCAAGCTAACCAATTAAAGATGGTAAAGGACTAAGCTTATACTATAGATCAGATTGATCACATAATAAAGTTAACGTGAGATTAGTGTAAGTAACATTTTCAACGATTTTGAGTTAAGCTCTCTAAAATTCTTGAGAGAAAAAATAAAACACAACCTCAATTATTTGTCTATTCGTTAACTGTTTCTAAATACTTTATCAACCTCAAAAATTGTATTCATTGACTCGCGCAATGGTATAAGTAACTTGCAGAAGTTAAAAAAACTAAAATACAATTTAACTTCACAATTACATTCAAGGTTGTCAGTCACTAATCCTTATATATCACAGGTTAAGAAAAAACTCTTTTCTTCCAAAATGGCTGAAGCCATTTAATTTAAATTTTACATTAAATTAATTAATGACAAATTTTATTTAATGATATAGGATTATTTTATTAATCCAAAAGGTGAGGTTGGTTATAAAATTAACTTTTTTCTCATTTGAGTTTCAATTTAACTTTTTAAATATGCCAGTGACGCGGGTGGTAAGGGTTGGCTCGGAGTTCCCCTGCAGAATGTAAATATTGTAAACAGGTGGGAATGTGTTTTTATTTTACTGCTACTAAAATTTAATTTTCTTTGTCTTGTACATAAATTATTTTATTTTATTTCTATTATTTGATTGGTTTTATTTTTTTATACTTTTGATATAGATTCATATTTTTCTTTATACAAATCAAGATAGTATTATCTTTTATGTGTATATAATCTTTATTATTATCATTTTAAATTTAATTTTTTTATTCTTTTAATTGCGTGAGTACTATTGTAATTGTTTAATTTAATTTTTTTTTCTGGGTTTTTTTTCTACTACTGCTCTATATATTGTATAAATGAGTATATAAACACTAATCCTTAATGCCCTGAATTTGTGCCAGATTGTATTAATTCTATTTAATAAAATAAATTAATAAATAAAAAAATAAAATTTGAACTACTGCATTATTTGATAATTATTCATTCATCAGTAACATAGTTGTGCTACAGGTATGTCAGGAAAATATTTCTTGCTTATAGATATCCTGAATTTAATAAAAACAAAAAACAATTCGACTTATCAGATGAGAGTAGAAACCAAAATGAACATTTTTTTTCATTTAATTTTGAAATATAAAATTATAATGTAGTTGTGAAAAAATTTATGATATTTCATTTCTTGATAACTTAGTAACCATCCAAAAATATAAGGATACATTCCCTATGGAATGGGCAAGAAATAAAGGGAAAACGTACCTGTTTCCAATTTCGAATTAAAATTAAAATCACTTCTAGTACTCAAAAAAGTATTTTGTTTGCACTATTCAACTCGTAATCAGATAAATAATAATAGTCAGAAAAAAGATTTGACGTTTTGCTTTTCATCATTGACTCGCTTAATTAAACCTCAAATGAACCTCAATCTCTTCTCCACACAAATTTGGGATTTATGAATTTATTACAATGATTTTAATAAAAACATCTTTCTCACGAAATTATAAATAATCGAATAAAAATACTCGAAATTTGAACCCTCATGTAAACCATTTAATGGTATTTGTTAACTCTATATCAGGCTGGTGATGTAGGATGTGGTAACATCATCTGCATTAATTTATTGAAACTACGAATTCCCGAGGTATTAACTATTTACTGCTATATAAATGATTTTGTTTTTTGAGTTTTTTTTTATTGTGAGGTTTTGTAGGCAATCTTTCAGTAGTAATCGAATAATAGTTTGTCTATTAACTGTAAATGATTAGAATTTATGTATAATTATATTATAAATTTTTATGAATATTATACATTGCTGTATAATTATTACAACTAACTATGATTACGCAGGACTTTAATTTAATGAAGCCATTAATTTTCAATATTCATATTCAGAGTAATTTAAATATGTTTTAGGTTTAGTTTTCACTAAAATTACATTAATTAAAACTTAAAAAATAATAACATAAAATAAACAAACCATAATATATTCCGGTCCTTCTCTAATGCTAACGCAAAATAAAGTTCAAAAACGAGTAATACACTTATCATAATAACAACTATTAACAATTAAAAAATAACAAATCATAGAAATTAAGAATAAATGAGGTGCTTCCTTAAGTACAGAAAAATTACAAAAGACTTTGCTACTGACAGTTGCTATAGAGATTATGAGCAATTATTATTTCACAATTTCTATGGCAGTTCCGAACAAAGATAATATAAATAAATCCAGTTCATGTTATTTTACAGTATTGTTTGAATGCCGCTTTTCAGGCAACTTATATAACAGCGGGGTAATCCTTTTATCGTGACATTTCGTTTATTTAAGTAATTTACCAAGCGTTTAAATAAAATAATTTTTCAGTAAATATTAAATATTTCAATTAATGATTTATTATAATGATTGTTTGGGAGTGGTTTATTTTATTATTAACACTCTAAAATAAGTGTTGATATACTGATAAAAGTGGAAACTAAGCAATATATGAAAGATAGGATGTATCAACATGGAAATGACATAAAAAATATGAAAAAGTACTCAAAGAAAACAGCATTGGTACAACATGTTGTTCAAAATAAACATGATTTTGGTTTTTAAAATGTTAAGGTCATTCATAAAGAAAATTATAATTTTAGAAGAAAAATATTAGAATTAATTTACATTTCAGAAAATATAAATTATTCAATGAATGTTAAATCAGATTCAAAAGGACTAAACCACCATTGTTCTGAAATTTTAAGTAAAATAAATATGTAATTATTAGAAAAAAGTTACGTTTAAGTAGTTAGAATTAATTAAGTAGTTAGAATTATACAGATGTATATGTAATATATATACACTTATAAAAGCATGTATAGGTGAGTGCATTTGTGAAAAAATAAAAAAGAGAGGGAGAGTATATGGATGTAAAAAAATATATATATAATAAAAATAAAGTAATTATGGGTTTAAGAAATGATTAGTTATAAGCAAATACATTAAAATTGAACGTTAATTAATTTGTATAAATTAAAAAAAAAAAAATTTAATGATAAGGTGATAACAGAGTCCTAAGTTGTTGAAGGTAGGTTCTGTTATGAATTATGTTAGTAAGTGGAAAAAGAGACAATTATGTATGTGAAAAAGTTTTATGTTTAAAATATAAAAAGTTCAGTAAGTAAATAATCAATTTAAAAGCATTGTTTGAAGCAGCTATGATATTATTTTAATATTTAATTTTTTTAAAAGATATGACATGGGCAATTAGCCTGCAGAAAAAAATTTAAATAATATGACATCAATATTTATGGTATAGTAAAAATATTAGGATTTCCTTCATTAGAGGAAATAATGGAATTAATATAAAAACAAAAATTTTTTGTTTCTGAGAGAGTTTCTGAAAATTATTGTTGGGAGTATATTTGGATTTACAAACTTCAAGAACTGTTTTTTCGGGAATATTCAATTAAATATCAATTCATCATACATATTATCAATGTAATATCGTGTGTCAAAAGTGCAAAATATCTCAGGATTGTCGTTTGTATAGCTGTTATTTTATTGAGTGGAGTCATGATGGTATAAAAAAAATAACTGACATGCAAGCCTACGTGTTTGGCTTCATCTCATTTATTAATGGCCTCAGTAGGCTTTTAATAAACACGTTACAACACTGAAAATAAAAGTTTAATATGTATCTGCCAGTTATGTATGTAACAAATGTTATTTATATTCTCTGGAAATTAAATAAGGCTTGCGTAAAAAAAAAAAAAAAATACAAGGATAGTTGGCGGTTGGATCTAATGAGATTTTATATGAATGAGAGTTCTTGTTCATAATATGAAAGATTGATGTTATTAATAAAAAAAGAAAACACTATTAGTGTTGTGGTAAGTTATGGATATTAAAATGCAAAAAATGTGAAGGATAGACATTATTAATAAAGGCTATAGTGACAAATAGGTTTATTTTAACTGTGGTAATTGACTTGGGTATAATTACATGTAAATTATGATAAATCAATGTTAGGCTGATACTAAAATCAAAATTGTTTTTGATGATGGCTGGAACTTTGGACACTTAGTATGTTTTAAAGAAGTTTAAGACTATTTGGATGGTTTTTATTATTATAAATAATAGATAATGATTTTTTTTAATTCTGCAATTATTAAACTTCTTGATTCATTCATTTAATTTGTTGGTGCGATGGCCATTTATGTAAATTGTATAATGTTGCAGAAAATTGATTAATAGTTTAGAAAGAAATAAAGATATACACTGTGAATAAAAAGAAATAGAAGGGATCTAACTTTTGAATTTGGTGATGTCATAAAGATTTATTAGCAAAGTAACAGTTTCAGAGAAAAGTAGTTCTTCCTTTATATTGCGGTATTTTACTACTACTTTGAGGATCAAATCTCCCTCTAAAACGAAATGAACTTCCACTGTCTCCAGAAAATAAAGAAAGTTGTTGCACAAAGATTCTGATCTATTGAATACTCTTCGCAGTGGTGTAAGGTAGTAGAGGCGGCAAAATTTCACTATAAATTATAAAATCTTGTAAAAATTTGGACCATTTCATTTCATATTTTTGTCGCACCTACGAATCAGCTAGAATAATTGTAGAAATTCCTGAGCGTTTATAGTAGCAACAGGGCTCAGCAGAGAAGTTTGCTTATCTAACGCGGGCTATAGATACTTTACTAGTATGTACTAAGCCACAGTACTAAACGAAATATAGACTACGCATCTACCATATTAACAAGCTGGAACGACTTCGACTATGGATTTTTATTACTGCTGCAGTCAACGAAAATAAATTAATTAAAGCGAACACGCATATTAAATGCATACTTATTAAAATTCATTCCGAAATCCAAGCTGGAAGATACTCAGTCCAATATTATAATATCGCTCGGAATATTCCTCACAACTGTCATTGGCAATTCTAGATGTGAAAGGAGTCTTTCAAAATATAAATTGATCAAAATTTATTTAAGATCAACAATGGGTACTTAAATACTAATCAGTCTAGCTATCTTGTCTATTGAGCAAGAGGTGTGTGATATTGATCGTGCAACAAAAGACGGCACTTAAAAAAAATAGACGCATAAGTTTTAGTTAAAGACAGAAGTTTTGTGTTTAATTGTAACAGCTATATTATTTTTTAAATTAAAATATAAATAGTAATAGTACCGTTCTAGTTTTGATTGGAAATCGATTTGTGTTGTATATTAAATTCGTTAATAGATTAGCTTGTCAATCGTCAAAATATAACAATATAATATACCTGTTATAAGGGACGCGACGGCGATATGTCTAGTTTCGGTACATTGTGGGTTCGATTCCCACCTGGAGCAGTAAACATTTATTTCTCAGCGGTCTCGAGATATGAAACTCAACACTCCTACCCTTGTTTCGTGATGGCAAGTTCAAAGTACCCGCCAGGAGTTGGCAAAAAGGACCACAAGACCCACCTGCCGGGCTAGTTCTCTCCATCAGTTGTCAATACTGATACCATTATCTGTTATATAAATGTAGGAAGTATACGTGTAAGAATTTTTGTTATAAATTTGATTATTATATTGTAAAACATATACACATGAATTTTTTATTTGTAACTTGTGCAATACACAATAATGAAAATTGTTCATCCAAAATTTCTTTAGAATTGCCGTATATTTTAATATTTTAAATTTAAATACCTAAATAAGCGGACTACTAAATTTTCCTCCGCCCCGGGCGGCCGATAACAATGCTACGTCATTGCCTTTTCACAAATGATTACTAAGAAAGGAGATTAGTTGTTAAGAAATTCATAATATTAAGCTATTATTCAAGACCAGAATAATAATCTTAAGGAGTAATAAAAAATAAAATAAATTATAAAAATCTGTTAATACGGGGAAAAAAAACCTTATAGACTGTTAGAATTTTTTTCATTTTTCAAAATTGATGAATCTTTATTTATTAAATTGTAGGGGTATTTAGATTAGTTTAGATCCAAGATTAATGGAAAGATTCTCAAGAACAAATCTTCTTCGGTAGAACTCTGATAGTTCCTTAAGTCTACTTGATGGTCTATTTGAGTCTGTAAATCTTTCTCTTGCTAATATATTTCTTGGCAAATATTGTCCTTTGATGAATCTCCAATTAGCAAATATTAGAGATTTTAGTCTGCGTAATTTGATCCAAAGTGAAGTCAGTAAGATTAAGAAGTTTTAATTTTTACCTTCGATAGTTGAAGCAGCAAGAAAAACGGAGTTTCCTTTCTATCTTTACGACCGCTTAGAGCAGTTTTCAAAATTATCTGGATGTCTCTCACCATGGTAAATGCTAACAACAATATCCCATCAACAGTCCAAGTCAATACTATCAAGTTAATTGTGTATCAATTTACTACTATTGTGTTTTCACAAGTTTGCTAGCTTCCCATGGATATTTACGGAAACATTTGTTGAGTTGAATGAAAAAAAAAAAAAGATAGTTTGACAAGATACGAAAATAGGATGTGACTTTTTGCTGCCTTGGAAGTGTGAATAACACCTCTTTTTTTTTTTTTTTATGTTTCATATCTAGGGTCACATTTTGTTTATCTCAATCTAGAAACCCCTTGTTTTCCTTGGCCTCTCACCAGTCTCACCAATTACCTTTACGGATATTAGGATGTGTATCTTCAGTATAAACCAAAGAGTCGAGCAGACAAGCTATAAAAGTGTATAAATATATGTATTTTAATGATATTACAAATGCTAGAAGATACTAACAGTCTGATATTACAACTTTATATTCATTATTGCACTTCGATAAAAACAAAGTACAATTTTATCAGGCAAACGCAGTTAATTCGATGAATACATGATCGTCCCTTCGATTTATTCAGAACCAATTCGTTTTCCAAGCGGTGTCAAAATTCAAACAATTCATGTCAATGCAGCAATTAATTTTCGAATACGTCAGGTATCAGAAAGATGGGTGCTATTAATTTGAGACCATTTATCAAATTTCCAAATATTGGATTTCTGTAATCACATTCATCTTTCCTGATCTCATCTAGCATCACCACAAATCATCGGCTAATCAAAACCAAATTTATCCATTTTTACAATTAGTCAGTTTTTAATTTGATATTAAAGAAGGTTTAGATTTTAGATGAGTTTTCATGATTTCAGAAATTCATATTTCAAAAGATTGGATGTGGTGCCACTAATGATGCTCATTTAAATATCCTGTTTGTTTCACGATAACTTGATATCAATTTCAAACTCATAAATTTTATTAATTTCGGGAAAGCATTAGAAGTTTTATAATAAACCGACAGTAAATGCCATATTCGTCAATTAGTGACTAATTAGTTTTTATGTTCTGTCTCATTTGACCAAAAAAGGTGCGTATTTTCAGCTTTCCAAGAAAAAACTTTAATAAATAAAAAAAAAATAATAAAAAAATTATTTTTACAAATTATTGAATTATTGATATTCATTATCATATTATAATGTCTTTACTTCAAACATATACAGATTTCAGAGTAATTTTTTTATGAAGCCATATAATAAAAACATGAAAACTCATGTTTTTTGTTGAAGTTTGAAATTGAGGTAAAAAAACTACTGGTGGATCTTTGCCCTTGTAACTAAAAAAATATTTGGTTATTTATTAATTATTAAACAAAGTATTAAATTTTTTTATGACAGAATAATTTATGATACTAATTATTTGGTAATTAAGTAATAATAATGATATAAAATAATAATTAATTAAAAAATATAAATAATAAATAATCTTATGTTTTATAATTAATAAATCAGATTTATAATTATGAAATCGAACAGAGTATACAATTTAATAGATTTAATGAACTTAATGATGTTAATGTTATCCTCACTGCCGTCCAAGGCCTTGGAGAGTTGTCAAGGTTCACAACAATTTCCATGATTCCTCAATATCGCGGACACTACTCAAAGATGTGAAACACAGAAATAATCACTTTACAGAGTTGACACAGAAGTGGATCATTCATTTTTATGAAATGGTCCAGGGTCAACCGGCAGTGTCCCGTTCTGAGGCGCGTTATAACAATCTCCTCTCTTCTGCACTGTCTGGAGGATGTGGCTCAGCAAATCACTGTTGGCTTTTGGTTTTAAGCCTGTTATTTTATGATTCTGTCCAATTATATTTCCAATCAATTAATATTCTAATCCGTATTGGTCAAAATAGATCTGAAGGGGGGATGTAACTGAGTGTTATATTTTCTAGTGAGTGTTGAGTGTAGTGCTCTTGCAGCTTTAACAACTTTTTAGTTTCTAGAAATCCCGAAATGACTATGAACCCAGAAATAAAACTCATATTTTCTAAATGGTGTTTTAGCTGGTTAAATTAGACAAACTAAATCATTTTCCGAATGTAAATATAAATAAACATTGAGTTTTTCACAAATGAGAAGGAAATCTCTTTAGTTAGTCGGTGGTATTATTACCAAATGTTCATGGATTACCACTACTTAAAAAAAAAAAAAATCATCTTTAACGTATGCGATTTCCAGTAAATGGTAAAATTGACCAAAATGGACATGAAAAATGATCAGTCCACCTCATGCCAATTCCTAACCTCCTCTGCCCCCCTGTGTGCCTTGTATTAGGGTCATCTGGATTGTATGATAAATGTAAATAATCAATACGGGTTTTATTTACACCCTTGGGTTAGCACGTGGATCATGTGATTCTAAATATGATTATTTAAATAACAATAAATCAAAATCGGATGGATAGCAATAAATAAAAATGGAGATCGGACTCATCAATCCCCTTAACTTTTTAAGAATATCCTATTCAAATAATGCTGGAAAAATAATGAAATATAAAATAATTGAGTGTTATGTTTTGTCATGAATAATGACTTAATAACTATACGATCGTAATTATCTTATTAACAAATTATTTCACCGTATGTATTATGTTGTAATAAACAGTCAGTATAAATTTAGCACTTTGCCAGAAAATTAATTTGATCTGAGGATACCCGAAATTATTATTATTAAATGGGCAACAGATCATGGAGGTCTACGTCCTTGTGCAAGGTATTTCCTAATACATGGCGCTTTTCTTGTTGTTAATTTGGTTAATATTTGAGGTTGTAAGTTAATTTAGCATTATTTTATGCTTGAAAATAACCCAGGTGGGACCGGGATTCGATCTGACAAACCTGTGGGGTGGTAGACTGGATCGTTACCACGCTGCTACCACCGCCCCCGAAATTAACTTGGTATAAATTGTCTATTCATTAATATCAACTAATGCATGCTAATTATTAGTTTTTTGTATTTTTTATTATGATACTTCTCACTCTAAACTAAATTTTGTAAACTTCAGAAAATTGTTATGTTCATTATTTTCCATTATTAATCTTCTGTGAAGCTTAATTCGAATTGATTTACAATAGGAAATAAATTATGTGGAATAATAATAAAGACTTAGCGAACCTGAAGGTTCGATACCGATACCACCATCGTTCGTTACTAAGTCACACATCTTTACAACGTCCATCTTATTCTGGATTATCTCTCTAGGAAGTCTGGTGAGTCAATTTTTTATAATTTTTTGAGGTTTATTACTTCCATCATTTTCAATAAATTATTATTTATTTATTCATTAACATTGTACAACGTTTCGGGACACACCGTCCCATATTTATGTACTACAAAAACCTCATGATTTCACATGGGAAAATCATGTCCTCCATTTTTGCATCTTCACTTCTCTCTCTCTCAGATTGATAGCTGTGCCACAGAGAAGTGAAGATGCAAAAATGGAGGACATGATTTTCCCATGTGAAATCATGAGGTTTTTGTAGTACATGAATATGGGACGGTGTGTCCCGAAACGTTGTACAATGTTAATGAATAAATAAATAATAATTTATTGAAAATGATGGAAGTAATAAACCTTATAAAAAAAAAAATTAAAAACCAAAAAATTATAAAAAATGTCCATCTTATTGTTCGCAACGGTATAGCCTGGCTTATATTTATCGGGTGCAGTTCCGTCAGTTCAGCATAGCATTCTAAATTCTCCGGTTAGTTGATACTTTTTCTGTTCGAATATTTTATGTAATACTTTATTTTATAAAACCTTAAGACGCTCTTCTTCCTATTTATTTATTTTATTTACTTACCTTTTTACTTAGTATAATTTGGTATTTTTTTTATATATCTATTCCGTAAGTCTTTGCATACTAAGATACCAACGTTTCGTTTTTAAAAAAATATTAAAAACTGCATAATGAACTATTTTTGTATAGAAAATAAATCTTTATACGTAGAAATAAATGTAATTCCGTACTCTAGCATTGACCATTCATTAGCGGACAACCGGGGTCTCGCACGGTGAGTAATGTTAGTAAAAAATATCAATTAACCATAAGTAAGGCAATACCGATTACATATGTGCTAAGGATTGTTAAATAAATTTACTGACCCAAAGATGTTTTTCAATCTTTATTCAGATATTTATGGTTGTATATATTTTTTTTTATCTTTCCAACAATGAAATGTAATAATCAATTAAAAATTCTTATCTCTTTGCTCCCTCAAAAGCGGAAATTTTTTTGTTTCAAGAACATAAAAGAGCCTTTTATAGAGGGCTCCATTTCCAACAGGTGAGCGTGGTAATTGAATGAATTTCCAACACTTCCTCTTGGCATTTATGGGCCTCAGCAAATTGAATAACTGTCACTGATATTGCTGATAAAATTATCAATTCTTTTTCTATCATACTTTAGTATGCTCCCTACTTATACTTCAACTAAGCAGTGCTTGGTAGCATTGGTTTTTGTAATTCCTATAATAACAAACTTTGTTAATTCTGTTTTTATATTCAGTATACCATTAAATATATTATTTCTTCTGGTTTGTATGAAATTATGAGTATTTAATTGTTTTATGAAATACTGATTAGTTATTTCATTGGGCTACTATGATATGATTGTAAATTTTACTTTTCAATTTTTGTGTGTAACATATACAAATTTTAATAATAATTGTAATAAATAAATGAAAAGTGATATATCTTAGTGATGGATTCCAACAGATAATTAGAAATCATTATAACAAAAACATACCTTACAGTTTTAGGTATGGGGTGAATGACGTCATGAGCAGGCATGAAATCGGAAGTATTTTAGTGTGAGATAAATAAAGATTTACTTTTTATTGTCAAATACAATGCTACACTACACATTTAAACAAACTTCCACAACATTAAATAAATGTAACCAAATAGTGGGAGTGACCACTGAGATCCAAGCGGAGGGGGGGGAAAAAAGTCCAGAAGGTGGGTGAGATGTTTGTAGGAGCTGACTTAGCATATGTTACTCATAAAATAATTGGACATTCGGTGGAATGACAACTTGAACCTGATGGCCACTTCTTGTCTTCAGTAGTGATAAAGTAGAAACATATGATATGGTCGAGATAAAGAAAAGGCCATTTCCTCTAGTTCCAAAGCAGTCATTTAGGTCAACCTTAATAGGGCATATGCGCTTAGAACCAACTATATAGTTTATAACAATAGACGTTGAAGACTGTTTATGATAATAACTGATGAATAATAATAACAATAGCGTCTGTTAACTTGCGCTACATGATTAAATTTACGTCCTTTGAAAAACATATTAAGGATTGGAGCAGAGCATGAAGAAATCCTAACATTAATATACCATTTTAACATCAAGAGAGAATAAAAAAGTCATCTTGGTTGTCCATCAGGCAAAATGAAAAAATATTGACGTTATAATATAATTACTATTAATATTATTATGCTATTGATACTTCAGGAAGTAAAAAATAACATATCTTCGCTGATACAATTAATCTAGGCATTAATTAATGTTGAATGATATGGTTGATACTAAAGCTCATAAAAATCTATATCATAGAATACATTGAAAAATGTATTAATTCAGGTTTTTTTTCTAGTACTTATAGTATTACGTTTTAAGAGAAAATGAATGGATACCAATGCTATTAGTCTTATAAAAATTACTTCAAATTTAGCTGCATCTAGAAGTAAGTGTAAACTAATTTCTGTTCATGGGTTCTTATGTAAAAATTTTTGAAAAACACAATAGCAATAAAGATTACCATTTTCGGGAATCCCTTGGCCTTAATTGCCAGATTTTTCAAAATGACCGCCACGGCATATGTTTCTAGGTTTATTTTCAATAAAACGTGGTACGTTTTTTATTATCGTCTTTTTTAAACAGATATACATCAGTATCCATTGAAAGAAATTAATTTACAATTACTAATAGATTAACTTACAATTGCACTAGACTATATTACTTGAACCTATCTGTTATTAGCGCTAAGTGCTTCAATTAGTGAAGTAAGTGCTTTAATTGAACGTTGATTTTGCTTTGTTCGAAATAGTGTATTTACGCTAATATTTCCAAAAAGTATTTTTACTGAAAAATTAATATAAGATTTTTTTTATCGAATATTGTTATCACTAGCCGAGTACCATCTTGCGAACTTTGCCGATTGCCGAAATACACATAGGGATTGTAACAATCGTTGGAACCCAAAAGGAATACAATATATAAAAACACAAAATTCCAAATATATTTATGACATATTCCTAGCCCACAGATTCCTGTGTTTTTTTACCCTCTTCCTGGATGTTTCTTAAATACCGAGGGGTTATCTACTGGGACTACCCTATTCCAACCATTTTCATTTCGTGGGACCACTACAGAAACGATAGCTATAACAGAAATAAAAGCTAGTTCCGAGTTTGGAAAGACCTATGCCTCTCAACTGCCTCATCTGCAGCCGGCCCAGACCTATCCCCAATTCTGTGTTCTTCCCGTTAGTTCATCAACCTCCCTTTCCTCCACCCCCTAAAAACTAGTTCTGGATCCCCTCCTACTATGAAAAGCAATTAATACAGTGAATCAAATATTGCTGAACTTAGTGTAACAAGTTATCCGATTAATTGAATAACCGTGTTATCGCTTCTGTGAATACTAAGTGAGAAATCTTGCAGCATCGGGCCTCTGAAAACGGTCTTCTACCACTCACTTTGGAGAATACAATTCTATTTAGATTTTGAAGAATACAGTCTTTGGATGTTGCTGAATCGCACTCATACTGGTGTATGATTCAATAAATCCACTTTTGGTAAGTTACTTATTCAAAAATGAATATGACAGTATCTTATATAGATAAGTTAAATTTGTTTTGATAATATTCATCTATAACACCTATTAGATATGGGAAAATGTTACATAAGGTATTAGCTAAAATATATATAAATATATATATAATATAAAATCTGATCTGAGACTGGGGCTCGTACGCTACTCTAACCAATACTACAACTTTATCGATAAAAAAAAATTGTTAGGAATGTGTTCAAAAGGCGTTTAAACCGTTGTTAGACGAATATTAGTTATATTAAAACTGAACAAAATTTTCCTGGGTACGATTTTTATTTATTAATGAAACCTTCATTACTAACAATAGGATCAATGACACTTTAGTCATAGTTTTTTTACCAGATTGCTGTTTAGCTTAAATAGATTAATACTTACATCACACGAATTTTTTTTGCAATATATTTATTTTTTATTTATAAATTTATATTTAATATAAATAATCATTTGAAACAATAAGGCTTGTTAAACAGATACGAAATTAAAACCGACTATTGCGTGACAGGTTTACTTCATTTTTGAAACGAAAACTCTTACAGCTACAGTTAATTCAAGGTTTTTTTCCCAGGCTGTGATCGAATACAGGAAAAAGGTAACAAAAAAAAAAAAAAAAAAAGAACCATATCCAATTTCGTCTGTAAATACTGGTTTGCCTAAAGAAACAGATAGGGTTTCGTCCAGGGAGGGATTTTCATTTGTAACGGAATTAAAATAAATTTTACGTTTTAAGTCTTATTCTATTTACAATAAAAATTAATTTAAGATGCTAATAAATTATTAACATTAACAGTCATTAGGTATGTATGAACATGTATTGGGGAGACTGGTGTACCAAGGATTATTTCTTAAATATATTATAACAGATATAGTTTCTTCTGTAAGTACCATTATTCCTACACAGTATGTGTGTTTTAAAGCTTAAAAGATTAAACAGTGATTGAAAAAAAATGTATTTATAATTTATTGATATATGATCAACGGTAATAGACCATAATATTGTCCTGGTATGGCTTGGATAAATACAACTTTTCTAAATCTAGAAGCTAGATAAGATGTTTTAATAATTTATTGGTTATATATACAGAAATTTTTATTTCAATCGATACAACAAGAAATAAGATTTCATTAAGGTATAAACTAATTGCTCTGCGTACATGTTTAGGGGTTAGTGTAAAATTTATAGTTAAAATTAATAAAAGTTCGAATGCAAAATTAGTTAAGTAAATAATTATGGGTTATTTTAGAAGTAGATGGTAAGTGCTACAGTCAAGAAGAAAGAAGAAATAGCAATCTACTGTTTATTTATTTTCTTTCGACGTTTTGACCCACAATGTAGGTCTTCATTAGGAGTATTGGGTCGAATTGTAAACAAAGGCCCCTCAACATAAATCTCCACACAACAACCTTGATGAAGATTTACATTGTGGGTCGAAACGTCGGAAGAAAATAAATAAATAGTTGATAACATTTTTTTTTTCCTCTTGACCATCTCATTCTAATTAACATACTGTTATTAATATATACATGTATTAAACTCACACAAAATTCTGGAATATGTTTAAAACTGAAATGTGGCTTAGCAAATAACTTGCCAAGAAGCAGTGTAAGAAAACAAAACAAACAATCAAATTTGTGAAACAATAAACCAGCTTTCATTGCAGTGATGCGGCAGGGAGGAAGCCGCTGGGGTTCCCTAATAGTACTAGAGGCCAAGAGGAGAAAAACGGCAGTTATCTCACCCTAATTTTTGATTACTTTAATGAAAACTAGGTATAATTACTAGTCAACACCCTAACAGAGAGGGGGGAGGAGGAGAGGAGGAAGTAAAAAAATTCAAGTAAGATTAAAAAAAAAATCGAACCTTTCGAGATTGGTCCGTTTTAAGGCCCCTTACTATAGATTTAGTTAAACAAAATCATATTTATTCAATGGAATTTATCTGTTTTCCAAAGTTCAATTCAAATTTAATTGTTTTTAATGATCGCTTTCTATTAAAAAGTAAAAGTGAGATTTTCCTTAAAAACATAAAACTTAAATTTTCTGCGATGAATTGGATCGTAGGACATTCGAACATTTTTGTTACAAATGAGGATTAAAATCACCTCCTGGCCTATTAGTACTAGAACCTAAAAGGAGAAAAATTGCAGTTATTTCACCACAATTTTTGATTATTTTAATGAAAGCTATGTATAATTAATAGTGAAAATTGATGAGTCTGCCAAGTATACGTAGGGGGAATAAAAAATGTCGGATGTTTCAAAGCGATAAAAAAAACTAATTTTTATTTCGGAGCTCTATATCTTAAAAAGTAGGAACAAGACAAGAAATCCTAAGAGAACGTTATTTAATGAAGTAAGAGGAAGAAGCAAATTTGCTAAAATATGATCCATTATTGAATTATTTATGTTAAATAGTCTTCGAGATATAGCTTTTTAAAAAGCAACATTTCATAAAAATCAAATGTTGTACTGAAAGATCAGTAGTTATTTATTTTGAAAACTATATATCTCAAAAACCATTTGACGTAGAGATGTCTATTAGCACTCAAATTAAAGCTAGTTTAATGAGCTATAAAGTAGTTTTTGATGTTTATCTTAGTAGGAGTAATAGTTTATACGAAGTTTGCTAAAATAAATTAATTTATAGTTGTTCGGACAAATTTGCATTTGCCAAATTTGTATTCATATGTGAATATCATAAAAACTACTACCCCTCGAAGATAAGTATCATAAACTAGTTTGTAGTGAGTTAAATTTCCTTTATTTTGAGTGTTGGTAGACATATGTGCCTCTTATGGATCTGGAGATATATTTTTCAAAAATCCAACATTTTATACGAACAACTAGAAATTAACATTTTGTGAGTATATTTTTTCAAATATCATAAAAACTACTACTCCAACAAAGATAAACACTATTAACTATTTTATAGTAAATTTAGCTAGCCTTAATTTGAGTGTTAGCAGATATCTGTACGTCCAATAGTAAGTTTTTCATAAATCAAATTTATTGTCGGAACAACTATAAATCAATTTATTTTAGCAAATATCATGAAAACTACTTTTCCTACGAAGGTAAAGGTCGAAAACTTCTTTATAGTCCATTAAACTGGCTTTAATTTAAGTGCTAATAGACATCTGTCTGTCACATAGTTTCTGAAAATAAATTAACTAACTACTTATCTTTCAGTAGATTTTTAAGAAATTTTGCTTTTTAAAAAGCTACAACTCAAGAACCATCGGACATAACTAGCTCTTTTAGGGCTTATATTTCATCAAATTTACTCTTCTTTAAATAATGTTCTCTTAGATTTTCTAGTGTTGTTGGTAGTTTTTATGATATAGAGCTCCGAATGAAAAATTAAGGTTTTGAAATAGCCGCCATTTTTATTCCCCCTACCTATACTTGGCAGACTCATCAATTTTGACTATTAATTATACATAGCTTTCATTAAAATAATCAAAAATTGGGATGAGATAACTGCCTTTTTTTCTTCTCGGCTCTTGTACTATGATATCCAACTTTACCAACTACACGTGGGTGGATAAGCCCGGTTCAAAGTGCCCCAGGCAGAATGTAAACACTGTGTGTAGGTATGACTGTGTTCAAATAACTTCTTGCTTTTATTTAACTTCAATTGTTTACTTATTCTAATATTACCTAGTTGGAATATCTATTTTTTAGCGGTGATGTACATACATTTTGTTTATTAAAATCATTACAATTAATTTTCTATTTTATTCATATATTGTTTATTTCTATTTAGTATAAACGTATTGTATAAATGGCGCTTATGTCCTTTAGTATAACAGGTCGTATTATTTCCTCAATACAAAAGAAAAAAGAAATTCAAACATTTGGAAATTATTTTAATTCATCTCAATCACCGGAATTTAATAACTACCAGCTTAATTCTAAAAAATTATTTAACTGTAAATTAGTAAATATACAATGCTATCTATTAATTACCTAATGATAGTCGTATAATATGTTAATTGATGCAATAGTCCTTAAAATCCAATTAATTATTAATTCACGAATAAAAAATCATTTAGGTAATGAATAATTTTGAGGATTTCTGTGGATGGACGCTCTGTGACTGGATACTGAGGTTGGTAGTGGTACTGGAGAAGACTGGCTCTAAAACGTGAGTACTTGCCAATTTAGTAGGTTTGGAAAAATCTGCTGTTTGCAATCTGGGAGGCCCGAAACGTTACAACCAGGAGCCCTTTATAGTATGTTTTTATTTCAATAAAAATAAATCGTGAAACATTTTTGGAACCATTGAATTTAATATTATAATTTATAATAATATTTTATTTGAGTCCCTAAAGGAGCGTATAGAAGAGTGAGAATGGTTGTTTCTCACGATCCTCTGGTGATGGCTGAAGATCGCCGTCTCATGCACCGCTGTGTCCAGTCCAAGGGTGCTACCGTCTTCCCCTCGCGTCTGGATTTCTGTGAGGTTGTGATGGTGGTTCCGTTGGTTGATTAACCGTTCTAGTGGTTCTTCTGATGAACGCTGGGCAGCATAAGAAAGGTGTCTTTGGTGGTCGAAAAAATGACCAGGCTGTCGAGACACATGTGATTCACGGAGTCTCGATTTCACATTGAGGGGGGAGCACCATAATGAGATTTTTAATGTCGGATGTGTAAATGCGACGCTTGGAGTTGGAGGTTGGGCACTGACCAGATCATCTTCTCTTGCAACAATTGATCAAAAATCAGTACTTTCTTACAAAGTCCTGAACCTAAGATCTTTCATGGATTTCAATGGTCTGGAACTCACGATGATTAGTGAATATGTTCTGTATTTACAATAAAGAAATCATTAACATTCTTTTATAATCCATAAATGCAATCTTAAATATTTAATAAGCACTTCACAAAAAACATTATTGAAAGACAATTTAGAAATATTTAATTTTTTTCGGGCAAGATTCCCGTTAGAGTCCTATACTGCCTAACCATGGTTGGGGGTCAAAGCTCTTCATTTTGTGGGACCGCCACTCAATGAAAAAATTCAACGTCCCCGGCCGGATTCGAACCAGCACCGCCAATAGATATCATATTGGTAAGACTGTGTCTTAACCACAGAGCTACGGGCGGCCCAATTTTTATTTGTTATTGTCAAATTTATTATTTAATTAAAATAATTATTTAAGCGGACAATTGTTTTTTAAATAAAAAATAATTGTGGTATATTTATTAATTGTTGTGTGCACAGAATGAATATTGTGAATTTGTTTATAGACACCTGATGATGGGGTTACGTCGTTATTAAATCTAATTAAATAAAATAAAAAAAAAACATTAAATACAGAAGAGAAATTTTCATTCATTATATCTAATCTCTTATTAAGTATTAGTATATTTATTTTCTTAATTGATTCTTTATATATTGCTATGTACTGTCTTGAGATTTAATCGGGATGCCAGGATAATCGCTGAAGGCAATTATCCAAAAATAAGATAATTACTTAATTATATATTGAGTCCTAAAAAACTATTATTATGATTGGATTCTTTTCCAAAGGCTTTGGTGTGTTTACCAATTTGATACCTTTATATTTAAAAAAATGTTGTTACTATTAATTATATAGTATAATAAGGGGTGATATATTGGGTTATATAATAGTATATAAACTACATAAAAAGATTAACTATTTATTACTATGATTAAAATGGTTGTAATGATTCAGATAAATGGTTGCCATAAAATATAGGTTATTACATTATTACTTATTATTTACTTTATACTTATAGCTGCTGATGCCGTGGGATGTAGTTCCGTAGGTGTCGTCTTGTTCATAAGGGATGTCCAGGTCTCGTGGCCCTTCTCACGACTTCATCTGGTCGAAGTGCATCTTGTTCCGCTCCGGCTTCTACTGCTCTTTCCAGCCAGGTCCTTTCTTGTCTAAGTCTTCCTGTTCACTGTCCTTTTTCCTGGTCTCCTTGTCCTGTATCTTTTCTCCCACTTCTCTTTTGGAGCGTTACCTTATTTTTGAATCTCATTCCTCATTGGCCAAAGGTGACAGAATGCTCCCGAGGTAGGCGTCTCCCCCCTGGCCCGAGAGTGGGTGAGAATGTTTTGATATGTCCAGGAAGGGCCTGGACCTGCTTAATTGAATTCTGATCCTTCCTCAAAAACTGTCGTTGTTGTTGTAACACTTGTAGATCTAATAAGTGACTGTGGCAAACCCAACACAGATGTGCACATATCCAGGGACGCACTAAGAGGTTCCTCGAAGGCTCCTACCCAGACCAGGTATCGGGACAGATGGCAAAAAAAAACCATAATAAAGGACATATTGTTGTTGTAATACTGGCTAATGCCTCGATACATAGCAATATTCATTTTAATTCTTTAATATGTACTTTCTATATTTATCGATTATATAGGTATAATTTCAATACCATGAAAGATAGAAATAAATCTCAATTTGATTCCAGTTACTCCTGTTAGCTCTGTGATTTGAATGAACATGACACTTTAGTTCATAGTATTTCCTTCGGTTTCAATATACTTATATTAATAATATAATAAACATATCATATTTTGACAATATGAGGCACCAATTCATAAATTTACACAGTTTTTTGGAGCCAAACTATCACAATAAATAAATTAATAATGTTTTTATATCTTGTTATGAGTCTCCTTCAAGGAAAGGCACTTTCAGCTAATTCTGATTGGCTCTCTTTTGCATTTATTACGAACTTTTTTTTTGGTTTATTAGTATAATAATTCAGCATATTTATAAATGTTTCAATTTACAGTTGGTTCAACAAGAGTCTATTCAAGAATATATTAAGAAAGCTTTGTGATTAGTAAAGCTAGATTGAAACACTAAAATATTAGCTATAGTTGCCGTGGTTCAATGACCTCCAGAAGATTTATAATTCAGCAAATCAAAACTACACCTTTCTTCTTTAAACATAAAATATAATACTTATTCTCTGAACATCTTAACCAAAAGAACGTACAGTCATTCTCACCTAACTGCTTACTTTCACTCACAGTATCTACCTCTCCAAATTTCCGATCCTTGAAAATCCAACTAAATTAAAACAATCAATCACAGATCCACGCGAACCTAATGTTGGAGTACTACTGAAGAGAATTTGTGGGAAAGAGGATATAGACATCCTAACTTATCTGGTGGGTCTATATTGGATCATTCACTTCCAACCCACACACAAAGTTAAATGCAATCCCCCTTCCACTTTCCCACCCCCATGAGACCATTAAATACCCCAGAAAATCGGTTCGCACTGATTTGGCGATCTGCTTTGATTTTTCTTAGTTGCGTCATAACTTTTGTTCCAATTATTTTTGACAATAACAAATAGAAATTAAATATTTCTAAATTGTCGTATAATAATGTTTGTTGCGATATCCGTCTAAACGGAAGTAATCGGCAACAATATGTTTATTGTTAATAATTTAAGACTACCAAGGAGAGCAGAAAATGTTATAATAGAAGATATATTTAATCAGATAATTGTTTATTAAATAAAAAAAGAATTGTGGTATATTTATTAATTGTTGTATGCATAGGATGAATATTGTGAATTTGTTTGTTGATACTTGATGACGGGATGACAGCCACGAAACTTTAAGAAGAAATAAGAAATTTTGTATTGCGCATATTTTTGTATTGTATTATGAAGACGTGAAATAGAGTGTCTATTCGTAAGTTGTAATTACCCATGTATTGACAGGTCCAAATTAGTAATTGGATATTTATTAATGAAAATAAGAATTTTTATACATTGAATCTTATAACGGATTTTAGATTTATGAATCTTTGAATCCAGTCATGCAGGCTAATCCAAAGTCTAGAGATCCCAACATCATTAGTTAGGTTTTTAAAGATTAAGTTTAGAAGCCGGAGTACTTCAAAAGTGTAATCTCGTTAGCTTAAGAGACATTGGTTAATTATGATGGCTTTGTGGCTTTAATTACTTCCAAACTTTGTACAAAAGCGAAACTGAGAGTGTATTTCCTTGCGTAACATTTATCTTCCTTCGCATTTCTTCTGTTTCCATGCTCTTTAAAGTGGCTTCGAGCGAAAAAAAGAACTCCGAACATTGTTTGACGCTATTACAATAATAAATAAGAGAAATTGTGTAGTCAAAACAATTTTTGAAGGGGAGTTTTATTTTGGTTCCCCAAAGATCCACTTAGTCTCTTAATATTTCCTCACGCCTTGCTGTGCAGATTTAGCGTAGGTGTACTTTGAAACGATAGTTATTGTTGGATTGAGGATTGGTGCATACTTTTTTTTAACAATTAGGCTATATTCTCTTTATTCTGTATCTTTTATAATAAGAGATATTCCATTTTTACTATTAAAATGGTGGAAGTAGTATATACTACCTCTAGGGATTCAAATAAACATAGGCCGCTGAAAAAAAAAAGAATATTTAGTCGCTTCGGATAAAGTATGTTAAATAAATGTTTAAGAATAAAAATTAAAAGGATTTAGTGAATGATATAAATTCTTCCTTATTAAAAAACAATAGTTTATTTAATATCATCAGCAACGTTTCGGGAGATTTCCCCCATCTTCAGGCTGCTAAAAAACAAATTCAACCAAACCATAAACATGTGCTTACAACAACACTCATATATCATATACACTCATAG
>NW_027109000.1:379014-384738 GCF_000696795.3 Halyomorpha halys
GTTGAATTTGTTTTTTAGCAGCCTGAAGATGGGGGAAATCTCTCGAAATGTTGCTGATGATATTAAATAAACTATTGTTTTTTAATAAGGAAGAATTTATGTCATTCACTAAATCCTTTTAATTCCATAAGACTCTTCCAGCATAAAGGATTATTAAGTTTAAGAATAAATAAAAAGATTATTAATTGATCGTATGCAATTAGTGAAGAAAGATGGGCCGGATGGTGGTAAAAAAAAAGTAGGTTTAACCATAAAAAATTATATTATTCACCAACGTTTCGGCACACTTTGCAAGGCTTCGTAAAGATACGAAAAACAAAAGTTTAGAAAATTGTAAAAATTAAAGGAGTACAAGATGATATGAAATTTCATTTCGTCTTATACATTAAATATTAATTGGCGAGAATTGTTAATATGAAAATAAATCTCTCGATTTCTATGAAAACTCGCATTTAATAGTTTTTCACGACGTCCAAAAAAAGAAGTATGAATTTATATGCACAACAATCATTTGAGCTAATATATTTGTGTGTTTTTTGTTTTGTTTTTTAGTAGCATAAGCTTCATTAAAAAATTTCCTTAGTGTATTTTTTCTTATCCTACGCAAAAGAAAATCCCGTGTTTATATGTTTTTTGGAAATGAAAAAAATATACATGAAAACAATTCTTTGTTTAAAAATATTATATTTTTCAGAGCTCCTTTCAAGAGCCTGCTTGGAGAGACGCATGGACGCGTATTCAATACTTTAGATTGTCCACTACATACCAAATAAATAATACATTTCTCCGTATTAATATATATTGTATAATCAGACTGAATCAAAAATATTTAAAAAATACCATATAGATGATTTTTGTTATAATATTTTGTATTATACAAATCATATTATCATTGTTACACACTTTTAAAGCAAGTGACAAGTATTTTAAAAGAATTCACTTATACATTGAGATATGGTAAAACAAATTCAAAGGCAACCTTTGAGTATGAAAAAAAAAAACGGCCAGATATTTTACTAAATGAAGTGCTGACTTAACACGGTGCTTTTAAGGGTCTGACCTTCATCGTTTTTTTTATTTTTTTTTTTTTATGAAACATTTCATATTTAGTTACACGACCATTATATTATCACGTACCAGTAAAAAAAAAAAGTATTCTTTCTATTGCGTTTTAAAATTAGAAGACAACTAACTAACTAATTGTACAATCAATTATAGATTTAATTAACATCTTGATTATTTTACTCACTAGTTACATTAAATTTCGGAAGTAGAAGCTGAGTATATAATGTTTTGTAAGATATTAAAAACAACAATGTTCGGTAGTACTATCCTTGTGGTACATAGGATAGTGAATCTTGTTTATTTATTATAAATAAAAAAAGAATTTATTTCTCTCATTTATTATGTATTAAAGATGGGATTGCTAATGATGCTAAGGATGCTAATGTTCCCTAGGAAGCATTTATCAGGGTTTCGTAACAATTATTTGTCTCTTGCTGGAATGTCGATTCTTCATTTTGTTTTCAGATATATTAAACCAGTTAATAATATCAGATATCCAAATTAATTGATTAAACATTCACTCATAAAAAAAAAATTAGCAATTATATGTCGAAGATAATTTTTTATCGTGTTTAATATTATTTTTTCGGTTTTTTATTTCAATTATTTTGTTTTTTTCTTTTAACAGGTGTATATCAGGCAATTTTTAATACTTTGTCCAACTGTTTTGGGGGTTTTCTTCAGAGAGACTCATAATAAATAGCTTAGTTTTAAAAATCACCACGGAGTTTAAAAAACATGAAATTGTCTTTGTTTAAGGTTACTAATCTTTTTGTATAATAGGAATATTGGAGATAGGAATATTTAATAATTGAAATATGTCCCGAAGAATATATTAAATTATCTTCATATTAATTTATAATACAATTATCTCTGCGGCTTGTGGGAACAACACCAATTTCTAAATTCCAGGTCTTTAGAAAAATGAATTTGGAAAACCGACGGAAGGTTTTTAGTTACGAGGCTATGGTATTAAAAGAGAGTAGTTAAAGGATTCTGAAAAGATTATTTTAGTTCAAGAGCTCTGATGTGACTTATTTCATAGAAATGTTTCGGTTGGTAGAATTTCCATGACAACAAGAAAGTATTTTGTGACTGTATTTTGGCAAATATCACGAAAAATTCTCTTATTACGAAGAAGATTATTATAAACTATTACAAATTAAACTTTACAAGTTTCTTTCTCAGCAGTAACAAACATTTATATAACTAATTGTTCTTGAGGTATCAAAAGTTTCTCAAGAGGACTCGTTAACAACGAATTTAGCATCTTGTCAAAATAATGTATGTACAAATATGTATATAAATTGTATTACATAATTATAATAAGATAGTCAATCAGGTTACTTAAATATGATTGATATAAGATATTTTTGTGACTACAAAGCAGCATAAATATATTTTTACAAGTTTGTGATGTTACATTTGTCATAAACGAAGTATCTTAAGAAAAATTTGGTTTCTCAGGAACAATTAAATACACAGACGTCTGTTACTGCTGAAAATGAAGCTTGTTAAATTCGCTTTGAGTTAGTTTATAATGATCTTTTTTCGTAGAAATAGTTTTCGTGATATTGGGCAAAATAGGGAAAAACTTTATTGAAAAACAACATAGATGTGCTGCCAACTTCATTGGGTTGCTAGTCACACAGCATACTTATTTTAATCTTTACAATATTATACACACAATATTTTTGATCTTACGATAAATAGGCCTAACGAGTAAACAATAATAATATATAGAATAATAATAGATTATGATTTTATTTTTCGTTCATGATTTTTTTTTATTATTTCTATACTTTTTTCCATTATAAATGGTTATTTATCGTATTTGGAAAAACTGTATCCCAGGTACAATTTAACGTTCAGTACTCAAATTTTAGTTAATTTACTCTACTTTGACAAAGGTTTGAATGATGTTTTTATGCGCTGAATATGAAAAATAAACGAAAATTTTAGATTTTTTTATGGATAAAAGAAACTTCCGCTCGTCTTCCGAATTCAGTAATAAAAATATTAATCTCAATCCAAGTCCAAACAACATGAAAAAGTAGAACTACTCAACGTTTTTTTTTTGTTTAACTTTTTTTTTGTTATGTTTCTTGGACTATATCGTGTACATCCAAGCATAATTTTTTTTCAGCACTTTAAAGACGATAATATGCATTTTTCGTGTCAGTGAAGATGGTCATTTTATATGAATATACCTTAGTATGAAATAAATTATTTTTTTTGTCACGGGCATCTGGAATATTTTATTTTTGGATATAAAATTTCAGACTTGAGCAATGTTGCCAAATAAAAATTCATAAATGTCTTAAAACGGACATTGGTTGCTGATACAATTTAAACATCTGATTGACGACGATTACAATAATTTAGCACTAATGTAAATAATTACAACTTCCCAACCTGGGTTTTTTTTCTCTTTCCCTAGAATCTAACTTTCATTATGTTTAAGAATAAATTTTATCATTAATCACAAAAACAAAAATCTGGGAAGATAATTTTCAAAACTATTATAAATCCATTTTTACTTTAGACAATGTATATACCGTCCAATTTGCTAACTCCGTCAGAAATCAGTGCTCCTGCATGTGAAAATAATGTGTCAGTCATATTTTTGACACATTTACAACAGAATAGGGACGTTGTCATAAAACTGACAATTACAGGGCTTAACGACTGGAAAGTCGTAAATTGGACCAACTAAATATCAATTTCTGCCATAAAGGTCACCTCCTATGTCGCAATTACGGCCGAGAAAAAGATGATTCCTCTATATGTAACATGGGAATCCTATTTTATATAACAGAAATGTTTCATGGCTTATTGTTTTGGGACAAATTAAAATGAATTGAAATAATTATAACAATAAATAATATTTCTTGAATATATAATAATATTTCCTTTTAAATTCTATCAAAAAGTGTTGGACTTTCCATCTACAGAGAAGAAATAAAAGTACTGATTTATGTTTTAAATAATACAATTAATGACAACAATAATAAACGAAAAATTACATATCGTCGGTGTAAAGTCAAAGAGGGTTGATTGCAAAGTTTACTATTTCGGATTTTGTTGTATTTTGGTCGATTTTCTACCCCTCACAATAACAAAAAGATCTAATTGAATATGTGACGTAACTTATTGAAAACAGAAAATAATCAATTGACTAATATCGAAATTATAAATCAGTTGCTACTGAATGTCTGAAACCGTAATTCGAACACCATGTCCTCAGATATTTTCAGATAAATTACTTTGGCTTAGTACTGGCAAATGTAATTTTAATGGCTATATGTACTAGATTAAAAAAATATAGAATAAAAAAAATACTATTTAAAATTAGGTAAATGAATATATTTGTATTTTTGATACAAATAGCTGTAGCTATTTACAAATTTAAATTTAATAATGTAGGTTGTATATAAATAAATAGGTGGACTATATAGTGCAAGAGCCAGGAAGAAAAAAAAGGCAGTTATTTCACCCCAATGTTTTACTACTTTGAAGAATATTATGTACAATTAATAGTAAAAATTAATGAGTCTGCCAAGTATAGGTAGTAGGAGTAAAAAATAGCGGCTGTTTCAAAACATTAATATTTCATTCGAAGCTCTATATCTTAAAATCTACTACCGACATAAGAAAATCTAAAAGAACATTTTTTAAAGAAGTGTAAATTTGCTGAAATATTAACCCAAATACAGTTATTTACGTCCAATAGTTCTCGAGAGAAAAGAACATTTCTAAAACAATGTACTGAAAGATCAGTAGTTAGTTAATTTAGTTTGAAAAATTTATATCTCAGGAACTATTGGGCGTAGAGATGTCTATTAACACTCAAATAAAAGCTTGTTTAATGTACTATAAAGTAGTTTATGACCTTTATCTTCGTAGGAATGGTAGTTTTCATATTATTTGCTAAAATAAGGTTTATAGTTGTTTTGACCATAAGTTTGATTTAGGAAAAAAGACGTACAGATTTCTGTCAGCCCTTAAATTAAAGCTAGTTAAATTTACTATAAATTTTTTATCTTTGTAGCAGTAGTATTTAATATGATATTTGACAAAATAAATTAACAAAATCTTAATTTCTAGTTAATGAGGTGTAGATAGTTGACCGTAGATAATGATCGGAGAAGTTTGTCGGGGGTTGTGGTCAGCAAAGAACAACATAAATAAACAAAACCATATTTATTTATTTTATTCCATTAATCAAAATAAATGGTTTTACCAAATTAAATGTGCTTTTGTCGAAACTAGATACATTGAAGTTTAAATTAAATAAATAAAATAAATAAATCAATAAATAAGGCTCGCCGATGTTGGGCGGTCAAGTCCTTCCCATTAAGATATTTTGTTACAATTTTCTCAGTTTAAAGTAAGCCTCAACTCTGAAATTTTTTGAAGTAGTTAGAGATTGGGATGGGTAATGTCCTATCTATCCCTTCTATGACAAAATCCCTGAATGTAAGTAACATGAAAAGTACCAGCTGATAAAATCGGAATTGATGAAAATTCTAATGGTTTTTTTTTTTTTTTTTTGGTTTAATATTCTTACATATTGTGATTAAATATAATAATATATATATGAAAGGAATATGGTCCGGGTGCGGTAAAAAAAAACTCAAATAGTAGAATTATACTATT
>NW_027109000.1:384863-400388 GCF_000696795.3 Halyomorpha halys
TTAAAATAGTATAATTCTACTATTTGGGGTTTTTTTTTACCGCACCCGGACCATATTCCTTTCATCTTTACACACGGTCAATCAATAATCTTCCAATAATATATATAATTATTTCCATAATTAATAAAATGTAATATATATAATATTCGTTTTAGTTTGATATTTTTTCTTCTCAGCCACAGATAATATAAAAGCTACACTTACTATCTAGATCGGTTGGCGCAGCCTGTCTACTAGATTAGGGAAGTGTGTGTAAGTGGCGTTGCGTACAGGTGCACCTTCTCCGATCCGAGTTTGCCTCGGACCAACATCATCACTTTACCCCAACTGGTGCTAGTAAACTACTATTTCAAATATTTGAATATTTGCATGTCGGGTTGAGTTGTTGATAGAATGGATTTCGATAAACTAGGCCTCATCCAATTTTCAGTATATATATTTAAAAATGCTGATTTTCTGATCTACCTCCTTGGTAGAAATCTAAGAATTATATAAGAAGCTCATAGTCACTTAATTTAAACTAGATAAAGAATTAAAATTAAGTATTTGATGAAAAAACGTAAAAAAAGCGATTAGAAAAAGATCAAGTCGTAAAAAAATAAAGCAACAAATTTTACCTAATATAATAACAATAAAAATAAATTCATAGAAAGTAAAACAGTAGAAGTCATTTTTGAATGGAAAACCAATAATAATAAGCATACCAAAAATATGCTGCTTATTTTTATTTATATTAATTTTATTATATTATCGCCTTGTTTCAAATTTAAAATAAGTATAAAATTTGATTTTATTTTAAAATTTTGGATAGCCACTGTGAGATGAAACGTAGTTTGTGTTCTTGCGTATATTTCATAATATATAAGAAATTCATTGTAGCTTCACAAACATGGCGATAAAAATAAAAAATAAAAAAAAATATAACATAAGGGTAAATTATCGAGATAAGGGTAAACTATCTTGTGCAACAAGTTATCTACAAGAACGCAAACTACGATTTATCTCGTAGTAGGTAGTTGAAGCGTTAAACTAGATTTAAATTCCTAATCATTCTAATATGAAAACATTTTAAAGTAATTATCAATCCATAAAGTTTAAAACATAGATATAGATTTAAGTAATTTTTCCCATACACATTTTATTTATATGTATATAATATGCACTCATTCATATTTATATTCTATTATGTGTTCCTTTTTTTTATATAATTTTTATTTTTTTATTTATTTATTTTTTTAATTTTATTTATTTATTGATATTTACAACTGTATAAAAAAAAAATACAACCAGTAAATTTGATCATAATGACATAATGATATGATACAGGATGTAGAGAAACTACCCTGTAGTAGAACTCTAAAAACAGTTTACAATATAAGGTCACGAGGCCATCTTCTTTTCAGACGCCTCAGAGGATTGCCAGGAATGGAAGAGGAAGCAGGGTTAGAAACTAGTGGGTTTGGGGTGGTTAGGGAATTTATTATGGAATTGTTTTATTTATATTTTTTTTCTATGTATTTTCCTATAGTGTTATTATTTCTTAAATATTTGTATCTTGTTCTCATATACCCATGATGAAGCCCTGCTAAGTGAAGCAAAATGTTGGTTAGTAATAAATATTATTTTTCTAATATTTTGTGTTATTGTATATATTATTTTATCATTATATTATTTTATTTATTTATTTTTCATACAGATAGTTTGATTATGTTCATCTTGTCTATTCTTTTGTTTGTATATATTTTAAGAGAGTTTTTTTATTTTATTTTATTTTTTTATTTTTTTTTTATTTTAGTATGTATGAGATCATTTATCACTATTACCTATTGCCCACAACTGTGTGGCAGATTGTAATATCTACCAATAAATAAATCTATCAATTTAAAAAAAAAGATCGTTCTAACGATGGAATGGCTCAAATATAGATTAAGTTAAATAAAAAACAAACTACTTAAGAAATATCTTGACATGTAAAAATTTATCAGACCGGCGAAACAGAAAAACCCACTGCTGGCCAGACTTTTATTTTTCAAGTTTTTGTCATTATCAATTGCCTTATATCATCTTATGTCTTATATAAATATTATTTTTTTTCTAGAAAAAAAAAATATTTTGTGTATCTTGAACTGGATTTACAACAAATCATTTACAAACATTGTTTACTAAAAACATTACTTACAATTGCCTATTACAGTGTGTTCTACATATTGATACAACTAACTCCAGATTTGTACCAGAGCTGAATTAGTTTTGAAATGGAGGTAGGTAGTGTTCGTTTTTCCAAGTAACCGTTTTTTTCTATCAAGTAGTCCGTCTGTTGTTTCTATTTTGTATATATATTTTTCTATTTAGTGTTGTTTATTTTGTGTTATATATTTATTAGGTTAGAGTAGCATAAATTTAAATTTTGTACATCCGATTTTTTATTAATAGCTCGATACTTATCTTTGTCTCTAATAATTATTTCATTTAAATTTCGTTAAACGTCGTTTATTCTCCGATGTATGATTTTTGGTGTATAAAATTTGAATTTATGTCCTGTTTGTCTCTAATGTGTACTGAGAGGAATTTGGTCAGGTTTATTGGGGTTATGTTGCGAAATGTCGCTTGAATAAAGTTTTATTATTGAAGACCCATGAAAAAATATATACCTTCAACAGTCGAGAAAAAAGTTATCAATAACAAAAAAGTTATCAACCAAAAGTAAAACTGAAAAATCTCAGCAGTTTTTAGAAAACAGCAGATTTTTGTAAGTAAAACCTCCTCTTTATATATTACGTCATTAAAAATTTAATTAAAATAGTTTATTACTTTAAAAAAATATAGAAATAAAATATAAGAAATCAGAAAAATAGCAGATTTTTTTGAGAAGATCTCAAAATCTTACCTCATTAGGAATCTAGTGAATTTTACGTAATTAAGATTTTATTTCCTGACTATTTTATCTTATTTCTAATGATTTCGATTACGAAAACCAGAGATTATTAAGTTAGCTAAACGTTTCCTGTCTCTAATATGCTGTCACATGTCAAGTTTATGAGTATAATAAAATTGCGAAATGCTATAGAAATAAATTAATTTAAATACCACAATGATCCTAGTCCAGCAATAAGGCCGATCCTGGAATGGTTAATTTTAGAAATAATAAAAAAAGAAAAATTATACATAAAGCGAGACCAAATAGAATATCTCACTAACTGAGGCAGTTTTATATTGAGGATATCACGTGAAGAAGAGCGTGTATTGTGTGTTCATGTTACACACATTTCCTTTATGACACACAACCTTTTCTCGTTCAACTATATTTTCGCTTCAGTTCGTCATATTTTATATGAAATTCACCACCAGTTTTTATTGAGGCTTTTGAAATATGTTTTGTTTAAGTCTATTCCTGCCTTTACTGTAATTCGATATAGAAAATTAGATATTACTAGTCACGATTGATTTTTACTATACAATAACAAATAACTGTTAAATTTGTCGATGTTTTACCCAACATAAATTGACTTTTGAAAAAAACAATTGTGTCTGTTGAATAAATAGCCTACTCGGTTTTGATTAGATAACAATAATAATATAGATATTCTTTTTAGTAAGTTCTCTACAAAACGTACGGTGGAACCCCTTCAAGCAGGTCTTTGGATTATCTGACAGCAAAAAATAAATAAATCCTTTAAAACAATTAGTTAATTTCAATATTGCTAACATATAAAAAAGGAATTTGATTTTACCACACCAAATTTTGTTCTGTGATCTTAAGAGGATTAAGAAGGAACAAGTTAATGGTTTATGAAACAGTAAATATCTTAGGATGGTGTGGAGTTAAAATAAAGGGATTTATCAATATTTATACTAACATTTAGTTAATAAACATTCTAGTTTATATCATCCGTTTTAGTTTATATATTATTTATTTTAGTTTTTATATCATCTATTTTATCCATTTTAGTTCAAGTATTATTAATTTTAATGATGAGAAGATTGTTGAGCGTGGACAATATATATGAGAAGCAGATGGTTGGGGGTGCGGTCAGAGTAGAACTGAAATAAGTAAAAACATATTTATTAGTTTCAACGTTTCGGCCAATATCTAGGCTTCAGTAGTGCTAAGAACAAAAAAGAAGATAACAAACAATGAATAAAAGGAAATATTTCATATTTATTTATTATTTCGTTTCGTTTCATTAATTGATTTTTATCTTGTTTTTCTTCTTAGAACCTTCGTCAGGGAGGTTAGAAATTCTGGCCTATTTTTGCCACTAATTTTTCCACGCTGTTAATAAGGTCCTACTGGTTAAGAGAAGTCTCGCTCTTTGCAAGTATAAACACTACAAGTAGTGTACCATAGATGTATAGGATGAGAGTTATAATAATGTCAAAGACAGTATTTTAGATTGTATTAAACCCTTTTCAGTTACTAAGAATTGTAGTTATCAAAGAAAATTAATTGTTCTAATTCATTCTAAAGGCGTATCAAAAGGGATTGTGGTAAATAATCATAAAATTTAATAGGAATAATGTGAGTATTAACAAAAGAAGATGTCGAGTTAGAAGGGGAAGGTTACTGAAGACTTTACATGAGGGCATGTAGTGACATGAGCCAGAAACTCTTTTGACGACTGCTTCAAATATTAAAACTTTATACCGATACGTTTTTACATAATTGTGTTTTACATTAAACCCACCCCAACCATCTTCTCCTAATATTTATCCATTTAAGTTTATTTATTATCCATTATCCATCTTAGTTTATACTTATTTATTTTACTTTATTTACTTAATTTTTTATTTTGACTTAATATATAAGTATGGTATAATTGAGTATTTATTGTCCTTGAGGGAGGTAGATTATATTACTTGAATAAAAGTTTAATTAAAAAAGACTAACCTAATGACCTGAAGACTAACTTCAGTGGTGTTGAAAGAAGTACTTAAGCCTGGGACGAAATTATGGATATCCCCTTAGGTTACCTAAAATCTCATGATAATTTTTGTTCCTTTTTTAACAATTATTATGTTATTTATAGTATTTTTTTAATTTTCAGAAATACAAAAGAAAAAATATCGAACTTGGAGAATTGGGTGCCCCTTGAGTAATAAGATGCCTACAAACCTTCCCGCTTTACCTCTTCGTCTTACTTTGATTATTTTTAATTTGTATTTTTCTTAAAAATCATTTGATCGTACGTATATAGTAAGCTAATAAATTTTTAAAACAAAAACCATAACCATCAACAGAGTGCTTAGGAATAGCTTGAAATAATTCACTGACTTTTTAATATTTTTCCAAATTTTCCCAAACCATTTTTAAAACTACAATGTTTGTTACCTCAGTAAGTATAGATTAAATAATAATGATTATATATTATTCCATTCAGAAAATTCTATCTCTTATTGGTTTCATAAATATTTCTATAATAATATTAATAAATAAATGCAAGTATAAGTCGAAAACTACATTCATGTCTAATCATCTCTCGGAAGTCGATAACCACTCATTTCAAAATTAATTAAATTCAATACATTGCAAAAGAAGCTTATTTTAAATCAAAACATCATCAAATATGAAAACCCGTTTTTTTCAATCTTGTGAACATATGATAGAATGGAAATCCCTAACTCACTGACTTATTGATCACCGTTTCTCTTAAAAACGACATTGGCTGAGAATTATTATGGGTAGGATATAGTTTTTCCGGATGCCCACTTCTAAGTCATATCGATAGAAAATTTATAATTAAAGCTTCAATAATGTTAATATTGTATTGATGATAAAGTAATAGAGTGTAACAAACATTGCAAACTGAATAATTAGTATAGGTGAAATTGTGATTGGCTATTGACTAGCATAAAATTAGACAAAGGCATAATAGCCTGCAACAGTTTGATAACAAATGTTAGCAGTGATATTGTAAACAAGATTCATTGGAATGGCCGGGGTTATAAGAAAATAAATTGTGTAAGATTATATGAATATGTTTATTATCTATAGTGAACAGTCACATAAAAAAATAAGGGTATAAATAAATAATAAATTAAAGATTAAATAACTAAATGTTATGCTGAGAGAGAAAGAGGAGAGGATGTGAGAGAGGGAAAGAGTCATTAATACCAACGTTAGGACCCAATTTCTCAACAGTAAATTCATAACGAGTATTACGAAAAGGGGGATCAGAAAGTTTTCAAAGCGTAAAGAACTTTAATATGACTTAATATTGCATATTGTGATAAGCTGGGGCCAGCACCTATGCAATAATTCTCAATTATTATCTAAACCCAGTTAAGGATTTTGATGATCCCTAAAGGTGTAATAAATCTCGTGTCTTCATAATTAGAAGCTATTGGTGGCTATTAATCGCTATTAAAAACTCTAAAATAAATAGATATATTTTCTTAGTCAGCTATTCCAAAAAATATTTTTCATATGGTTAGGAAATGACTTGAAAACTTTTCCTCACAGAAACTAATTACACTTTTAATAAGAGAAGATATTACCTTAGAGTTCAAGAATACATTTTAAGTTCTAAGAACTTCAGAGGGTGTAAGTAGAAATTAATAATGTAACAACATTACAGGTAAGGCTCAGGGATTTTATTAAAGAGGTCGATAATTCTTGTTTAGGGTAAAAAGAAAGGCAATAAGAAAAACCATGACTACAAGAATAATGGCTTTGCATTTGTGAGATGAGAAATAAGGCTGAACTAAATGCTTTTAATAATCCTAGCAATTGTAGTCTTCTTGAAGATTAAATGAATATATTTCTTCAACCATAAAACTGTTTTTTCTAGTATGCAATAATTAATTTATCCCAGTGACTGCAACCATGTTTTTATGAGAGAATTGAATGTCATTGAACTTTGTAAACTTTTATTACAATTACAAATAAAGTTAATTTCCAATAATATTTATCAAAATACGTGCAGATCTACTAGATACATGTTTCATTAAAGATTCCTCACTATTTCAATCTTCTTTTTATATTATTATCATTTTTTTTTCTAACTTTCTTTGTCAGAAAGTTATTCTTTTTTTCGGAATTTCTAGGTTAATGATATTTGTTTTTTAGATTAAAATATATATGTTATGAGAGTTTAGATGAGAGAGCCATTGTGTATTCAGAAAATTAGTTTTTCACGTGAGTAAGCGAAAGTAACTGATGCAATTTGATAAACTTTTTGTTAAACAATGTCTACAGCAATTATCAACATTTCACGATTTGAGCTAAACCGATCGCACCGTTTTTGAAATATAGGTTTTCAGGGAAAATAACATTTTGCGTGCTGAAGGGAAAAGAATGAAATAATCTAAAATTTATACGAGATATTGTTGATTCGGGCTAAATCGCACAAGCCGTTTTCGAAATATATGTGTACCTTAGTTTCCTCGAAAAATATGTCTACATTGGCGAACGTTATGGATAGAATTTGATTATATATCATACCTACCTACATACATCATACATATGAGTTCCAATCTTGCCTCCAAATTCGGGGATAATTGGATGACCCGTTTTCAACACATAAGGTTCTTCGTATAAGAGGTGAGATGTGCGTCGTACTTGTCATGTGTGAGCTTTTATAAACGGTAAAATTGTAGCAATCTTTAGTTTTTTTAAATTTATTAATTGATATTTCCAACTGTACTTACATAAAAATATATTTATACAATCATAATGGTGTGATACAGGCATGTAGAGAAAGTACCTATTGGTAGCACTGTAATAATATTTCTTCATTAGAAGGTTTCGAGGCCATTTTCTTTTCAGGAGCTTCGGATGATTGTTTGGAATGGAAAAGGAAGCACGGTTAGAATGTAGTGGGTTTGGGTTGTTAAGGAGTTTATCACGGAAAGATTGATTTCTTCCGTTGATTGATATCTATTGATATATCTGGTTCGGGCTAGTAACGTATGGAATATTGAGATATTAGAATAAGTATTGGAGACGGAAACACGGGATAGGATGTTTACCTAGGGAGTTGGATGTTCGGTATCCCTATCGTTGGTATTGAGCACTACAGTCTGCTCCAGCAATAAAGCAATAAAAAATCCGAATAAGGATTCATAAGGTTATAAGAAAGATTATTATTAGGAGAACAGTATACAACTGAAAATGTAAAGGGCAAGTTGAAATGTTTACTTAGGTTTATTGGATAGCATCAGTTGGATTAGAAGGAATAAGGGGATGGGATAACGATTTCTTCCGAATAAAGATGTAGGAACCAGCATGGGAAATATTGTCTCTGTGATCTGATCGATAAGTGATTTAATCACATATGTAAAAGTGTGTCCGTTGAGTAAAATGAGTTTCCTTTATTTTGGCAATGTCAATGTGTTTGCCACAAAGAAATAAGTCGAGTTCGCCTCGGTGATTTTGGAGGCCATTGGCATTCTGTAAGCAGACAGCTAGTGGTTTTGTGCTTATCCTACGATATTAAACGGGATTTTGGATAGGATTCTTGTGAGAAGGTTCATAAGAGGTTCGATGGTCTGTTAGAAAGGATGAAAGGATTGAAGTTATATTAATTGGATTTGGTGATGAGGATATGGTTCAGGGGCTTATAACATATGGATATAAGAGAAAAAGCGAATAAAAAGTCGGACAATTTTATTCTTGTTTTCCTTCTTTTCACATGCTTTAATTGTAAATATTTCTATTAATGTATTATTTTATCCAAGCCCCCAAGGTTTATTTTTTGCTTATTATTGAGTGTCGTAATTGAAACCATAGGTTTTCGTATATATAAAGCATATGATGCTAGTGGAAATGTTTGTTTGTATGAATAAATTTTTATTTAAATCCCTGCATGAATTTAAGTAAACAACTTCTGCAGTGTTCAAAATGATATCATTTTTTTCTTTTACGAAACTTTAATTTTCTATATCTTGTATAAAAAAATATATTTTGGTATCTTTCAATTTATCCATATTTTAATTATTATTACTGATGTTCATATATTGTATTATCTATTTATCACTTTTTTCAAAATTATTTTTTTTTTTTTATCGTATGTAAGTATATGATAATGAATTGGTACTTACTGCCACATTAATTTCAGTTGAGTTTAGAAGCTTGTGTTAATTTTAAACACAAAATGTTTTTTATCTCTTCCTCTATGTGGACGGAAAAATTTTATAGATATTATAACTTCAACTAACAAAAAAAAAAAAATGTGAAAGTTAAAATAAGCTCGGTAAAGATATCTATAGAATCATATCAGGTTTCGAATCAACCATATATATATATAGCTTTAGTTTGTATTGACACAAAATATTTACTTTATTCCATAGAGAAGAGGAAATTACGTCTTCACCTTAGCAAATATCACTGCAATAAAAAGTTACATGTGAATGAAAAAAACAACAACAGAATGTTGTGAAAAATAAGATAATTATTCTACTATGATTTATGCTATATTACTGTTAGAAAGGTTTAATTATAATGGGTTGTTTAAAAAAAAAGATCGTTTTTCAACCAAATATTTGTATTATTGTTTCTTTGATATAAAATACAATTAATACTCAAAGTATAGCCCATTGTTATCTATCATCACTAGCCTTCTGCTAGCCAATTGCTCGATCCCACGCTGATACCATTCTTTGGGATGGCTGTAAAGGAACTCTTGCACCGCAATATCAACTTCCGCAAAATTATCAAATTTTTCCCTTGAAGGAAATGGGCCATGGATAAACAAGAAGTAATTCGATGGTGCAAGATCTGGACTATATGGTGGATGAGACAGGAGTTCGAACCCATGAAGTTCTTTAAACTTTTCTTTGGTTCTATGGAAAGTGATTGCTGATTGCTGTGGAGTAAGTTCGTGAGATACCAGCATACTGCTCTTTTTCACCTTCCCCATGGAGAGTAGATGGTGACTAACAGTATCTTTCGACACACCGCACTCCTTGGCAAGTTCGCGAGTACTTGTGGATGGATTTGACTCAACAGCTTCATGTAGAACCTCATCAATACCCATTAATGGTCGCCCGGATTCCTTCTTTCTTTCCAACGTCGTATCTCCACTTCTAAATTTTTCAGACAAACAGCGCCCAGTGCGTAGTCGAGGGCACCTTCCCTTTCATATTTAATAATTTCACGAATTGCTTCAGCGGCAATTTTTTCCATTAATGTCTTAGAATTACGAGAATTTTAACAGGACACTGTCATGTTTCTCCTTTGAAACAAATAACTAAACTGAGGCTTTTTTTGAGTCGAATGGGATTAAAAAAGCTTAGAGAATGCTGTAAAGGGATTCTTATGAATTAGTAAGCATTAAATAGGTTTAAAATATTTACAGTCCTTTGAAATCTTGAATTTGATAAGACGGTCATTTTTTTTATACACCCCATTAATATTGTATCATAATTAAATGTTTTAAAGATTTAAAAAAAATTAAAATAGAAAATTAAAAAAAAAAAATTATACCTTAGTTTTATATTTATTAACCTACAATTAATAGGTGTAATTCATTTCTGAAGTGGATTATTTTATGGATTACAATTTATGGTTTCTAAATTGGTTAAGGTCGCAGTTTAAATAAAATAAAATTATTTAGTAGAGCTGCGTCAGTGGGATTCTATATATGTGTAACTTAAACGCATAAAACATTAAATGTGAATTTATATAATTGAACTGTAAAGAGTCAAGTGATTGAAGGTAAAAGTTATTAAAGTTTAATGTTTAGCCATATTTTAACAGAGTAAATAATTTAAAAATCGTCAATTGTCACAGTATCAAGTACAATAAAGAATTCATTGGGGAGGGCAGGAAGTAAGAAAAAATAAGTTGACTGTTTTTTTAGAGAAACTTGTTCTGTATTTGAGATGTTTACGAACCTAGGCTCCTAGAGGAAAATTATTTTGTCCGCAATACGGAGATGTTCGTTAAGGAGGGACAATATTTTCATTTGACCTTCGCCAGACGTTATCATTCACCATCATTTTTAATGTGGATCAAATGTTTTTGTAGAGATCAAAATATAACGTTTCAAAGATTTTGATATTTGATATATATTAACATGTAATTCTATAATTAGTTAATTACTTTCTGTTCATTTTAAACTTTTTTTTTATAAGTTTGTTCTTTTTGTTTATATAGTTTTGCAATTATTTTGTTCCTTCCTTCATTGAATACAGGAAATATTACGAACTCTAGGTAGAGTTCATTTTACAGTGGACTACAAGCTACAAAACTGAGATTTGATGACAGTTAACCAAACTATTTCTACGGCTTCAGCAAAACTTGTTACGTATAATTTCCTGATTGATAGAGGAGTTTTTCCAGCCGATTTTTCAACTATTTAGAAATAGGCTAAGTGGGAAAAGAGTTAAAATTTTCCAATTTTTTTTCCACTTATAACACGAGGATAGCTAAATTTATTTTTCCGGATCGAATGATTTACCGAATTTTATGTGAATTTACCCTATTCCACTAATTTTTCGGGAACCACTAAATGAATTTATCAGTTTCAAAAGATTTTCCGACTTTTTAGATTTAGACCAAAAGTAAACGCTTGTGAAAATTTTCCCGCTTTTCTTTCGCTTTCCACGAATAATAACTCGTGTACGCCTGAATTTATTCTTATGGTTCGAATCATAAATTCCGAATGTTTATGTGTAGAGTATAATAAAAACAAATGTTGAAATTTCTGACTTTTCTTTATCATTTTCACTGATATTTCAAAAACGGCAGAATGTTTTTTCTTGTTCGGCCAATTTTCGGAATATTCATATGCATGCTGAAAGAAAAACGATTGTGAAAATTTTATGTCTTTCCTATTCTTCATTTTCACTTATTTTTTGGTAAATTTTTTGTTCTTTCGCAATAGTTTCATTTTTTTGTTCCTTAAAACTCAATATTATAAAAAATATCACTAACTCAGTTCTGATGGCAGTTAATCAAACTATTTCTACGGTTTCAATAAAATTTATTGTTTTCGTAGAAATTCCTGATTTTTTATATTACAGGCATATATCTATTACTAATAAAAACTAATAAAACCTAAGTTAATTAACGATAGTTAACTTTGTTAAAGTAAAATAAACTTTGTTTTTACCAACTGTTGTTTTTCTTCAGTCACGTTTATCCTCATGTGGCAAAATAATGGTTGCAGAGAAAGAAATATTCCACAACGCACCTCAGGTCTGGAACAATATTTCTTATCCTTCAAAACAGAAACGACCGACAATCCACTAAAGCAACTAATTGGGGTCGTTTCAGAAGGAAATAGAAACATACATTATTTTTAATCTGCTTTCAAAATATAGCTTTTTCTTACTGGTAACAATGGACTGCCAGTTTAGAGTGATAAATTTTGTAAAGATTAGAATTTCGTTACACCAACTAAAAAATAATTTTCCTAATAGATTATAGCAGGTATAAACATTTATGAAAATGTTATTTACTGGAACTATTATATTCTCCACTTCTGGTTAAACGCTTTATAACCACTTGTGAACATCATGTTTAATAATAATAAAACATCAACTAAAAAAATGTTTAAATAATGTCATATTTATAATTCTCAGTTATTGGGTGAATGAAATAGAAAAAAATTAATTTTCTTAGTTATTAGGAGAACAAAGTTACCATGGATTTTTCATTACCATATTATGATGTTTCTGGATATGAGAAATGATCCTCTTTGGAAATCACACCGATATCCAAATCCATATGCGTTTGATGTTTGTATTGAAAAGAACATCCCTGTCAATTGTTGGCATACAACATTCAGCCAGGTGAGTGATCAGACTGGATAAACAATGGCTTTCAACTTCTTCACAATAGGGTTGAAAGAATAGGGGCTAGCGCCATTTGAAAGAATCAGTTGTATTTTAGAAGATCGGGTGACCTTTAGAAGATACCAATTATTCAATTTTTGAAATAAAAAAAAAATGAACTCCATAAACTGTTTTATTTCTCAACAAAAACAATTGGCAAGGTGACGGGTTCTTGATATCTTCACACGGGATTAGGGTTTGTCGCCAGTTCGTGTACCAGCACCATTTTGGTGATAATAGTTTTACATTTTACATTGACCAAATTGTAAAATTTTAACCAATAAATGAGACTAATTCAATACTATAATTTGTAATATACAGTAAGCGTTTGGATTTTTGTTTTAAATGAGCGATGTATTTCTTTCTTTTTATACTTTTGACAAACAATTCAAAAAAATGACCATATGTAAAAAAATATATTAATAACATTTATAATGTATTCACATTGTTTGTACTACGTTGGAATTATTTACATTTCAACGTGTTGAATCAGTTGAACATAGTAGTGCCATGGTTGATTCATCGTTGTAGATATAAAAGGAAAAATAACTAACATTACGTTCTATTTCCGCATCCGACCGATCCAAAGAGGAAAGAAGTCAGCTCCTATATTACGAATTTTGATGAAATTAGATTATTTTCATGCAACAGAAACTGCTTTTGATAAATAGGTATAGAAGCTCAAGTTCATGTGAATCAGATTTAATGCGAGGGAACACTCACTTTTGTTGTAAATCTTTATTTGTGGATTATTTCTTTTTCCAATCTTATCATTTTGATTATTACAGCATGTTTTTAACCAGTGACTTACTGTAATTGAATTAATGTATATTTGAGTTATTTTTTTATTTACGATTTAGTGTGGAGGAGATTTTTTTTCATTGCTAACATTATAGTTTTACTAGGATTTAATAAATTAAAAAAAATAATTTTCCAATACGACATTTTTAAATTCGATTCGAAAAAAGCCCTGAATAGGTCAAAACGTATTTTACGTATTTTAACTTACCTATGGAATATATAATATGAGAAAGTATAGCAACCTACGAAATTTCGAATTAGATTATTAGACGCAAATATGAGTTTTGAGGTTCCCTGAGTTGAAATAAACAGGTAACTCTTTATCTAATAATTCTTTTAAGTTTTACACTTTTTCTGGATTTTCTTTAAACCGGCTCAAACTATTTTGATTGAATGTTCGGTTCAATGTAAAATTAAGTGGTCTTTCATATCAGATAGGAAGTATCTTTACGAAACGAGTCTGATAGGGCTTAATTCGGAATTTATAAAAAATATTCCTTCAAAGTACAGCATTTACAAAAAAAAAAAAAAATTACAGATAAGACAAAAATAAATTTTCGGAAATAAAAGTAGTAATATAGTATTATTGGGACAATGCTGAGGAGCTTTTAGCCTCAAGGAAAAAATATGTAAACAGATTAAAATCGCGATTTCTTTTTCAAATAAATAGATTTTTAATTACTATAAAATTTCAGTGACTTCCTCCGATAGATTCTTTCAATCAAGTAAATTATTCAGCCTCAAGATAGATAAAAAATAATATGGAATCTGATGATCTATATTGTTCATGAAAATCTACTAAATCATAATTTATGTTTTACTAGATTTTCTTTTCCAGGAAGTTGATTATATTATTTTTTTTAAATATTGAGGTGAAAAAAAACTTCCAATTAAAATATATTATTATTTTATACTTTGTACTTGTACAACGTTATGGTGTTTGCCCCATACTCATGTATTATTGTATCCAACAATTTTAATCATATCCAAAATTTTTATTTATATGTTAAATGTTTACAATTAAAATTTTTGTAATCAATATTTACCTCAAATTTGTTACGTTTATCAATTTACATTGTGAAATATCTTTGGAAATATCGATATGTCTAATATAGTATATTGGTATGTGCTACAGAGATGGATGAATGCATTACAAAAAACTATACGCATATAAATGACAAAATGTTAAATGGAAATTGACAAAATAGACAAATATGAGGTAAATATTGATTACAAGAATTTTAATTGTATAAATATAACATATAGATAAAAATTGTTGATAAGATTAAATTATTTGTTACAATTTTAGAATACAATAGTACATGGGTATTGGGTAAATCCCGGAACGTTGTACTAGTTCCAAAAACTCGGGTTCTAATCCAGCTGTGGCAGATAATTGTTATCTGTTACCTGTAGCCGTTGAGTCAGCCCTGTGGGTTCGGGAGCCCTTCGGAGTCCAACCAGCTCCATAAAGTAGGTTCTCTTAATTGGATAAAAATCTGGCGGTCGAGCGTAATTCTGACCAAATAACCTCCTTGCACAAGCATTTATCTAGTAACAGTACTTCCTATACAGTACGAAGTACTGGACCCCTGACCCTTCATGGGCTGTAGTGGTACAGATTTAATTAATTTTAATGTATTCTAATTAGAAGTTTTCTTCACCACAGCATTTGAAAAAATATATATTTTATGTTAAAATGACATATCTCAAGGAACAAAGAAAAAAGCTTTAAGAATCTACACCGTTAATTTATAAAGAGCCACAAGAGAATGAAATGAAAGTGTTTCTGAAATAGCCGTGGTGGGCTGTGTGCCGAAAAAATAGAGCGAAGTATTGATGACTGTGAGTCGGAGATGTGGTGAGAAGGCCAAGAGATTTCCTGAAAAAGCAGGATTACTATTCATTCCTGTATCATGTATGCATATATTTATATGTACGTACGTG
>NW_027109000.1:400488-407627 GCF_000696795.3 Halyomorpha halys
TATGTAATATATGAGGATTTACAAATTTTAGTCATTCGAAATATTCGTCAAACATTTATCATAATAATATTAATTCTGAAATATTTGAACTACATCCGAGAAACAAGGAGGAAGCGAACTTGATTACGTTTACCAGTCAAGTCCAATTAAGCTATGCAAATTCTATTACTAATTTTAGTTAGACGTAATGATGGCTTCCTGACTGGAACCGATAACAACAGAACAAACTTCTCTCAGCCAACGGTTGAACTTCAAATCCAAGATTTAATAATTCCTCTGTACTTCTAGCTTATCCAAACAGTTATCATTCGGAATGAAATGTCAACACTAATATTTTACTGTCGTTTTTTCTCTATGGTGATCGCTGGTTTTTATTTCGGTTTTCCGATGCTTAAAAAGTTTTTCTGTGGTTGATACATGTGTCCCAGAATAGGAATGTTTGCTTGTTCATGTTATATTAGTTTATTTAGGACTCTGTGTATTCATTTGAATAGAGTATTTTAAAATAAGTATAAAGCCTGAAAATGGTATTATTTAGCAATAAAAAATATAATTCGAGAGCCTCGGTCTCACAATCATACAATGCTAAGGTACTACAGTGCATTGAGTGTGGCGTCACCGGTATAATTAGTTGATTAGGTTAATTTACAATTATAGTATTTATCAAGATAAATAATATTTTATAAATAATTAGGAGGGATTTAAAAAAAATAGTAAAGTATAGAAAGAAGAAAAAATCATCAAAAAGATAAAAGCACCAAAGCGTTGAAAAAAAAAATTATATTCTATTATTATATGGTATATTGCTATATTTGACTTGTCATGCCTATTTATTATAACATTGAAAAATTTTCCGATTAGATTAGAATAAGAAGGCAGTGTAGCTAGCAAACCAATTAAGTTAGGCAGCACATCTTTGATGTTTTTAATAAAGTTAAAAAAAGAATGATTTAATTAGTGTTGTAAGTATTATTTCTATATTTATTTATTTTTTTATGTAATAATTTATTTATTGTTATTTACAACTGTATACAAATATATACAAGTAAATTTGCTGTAGGTGACATAGTGACATGATACAAACATGTGGAGAATCTACCCACTAATAGAACTCCAATAACATTTCCAGAGGAGAAGATCTCGATGCCATCTTCTTTTCAGACGCCTAGGAGGATTATTAGGTAATGAAGGAGAAGCCAGGTTAGAAACAAGTGGATTTGGGTGGTTGAGAAGTTCTGGTTCTGGCCAAATCGGCAACATATGGAACATTGAGGTCCTGATGGATGACTTGATTTGTGACAAAGTAAGGAGCATTAAGGATTTTGGACTGTAATCTATATTTATTAATCATAATTTGTCATTATCCGTCAAATAAAATAAGATAAAAGATAAACCAGTAAAAAATTGGATTCTCTTGTAACCCTTCAGGCTTCAATGAGAAATTTCAATTCCTTCAATCAACTACCAATTTGCCAGTTAATCTATTGATATATTAAAATTAATCATATGTTCTAGAATATAACACTATTCTGTAATATAGAAGGGTAACCAGTATTTATAATATGTTTTATAAATACTTACCACGAAAACTACAAAACCAATATTTACCAAATTTTAATATATGAAGAAGATAGTCTGCGTTGCGGTATAAAAGGAACTATTCCAACTATTTATTGTCCGACGTTTCACCCAACTTTTGCAGGGTTTCATCAGAGCTGTTCAAGACGATAGGTTAAACAGACATCTCCATATTTTAGTTATTCGGTATGTGTATACATTATATAGTATATTTATATATACTATTTATGTATATATACACACACCAAATTTTAAGTTCACTGTCTTCGTAGTGCTCGGAAGGTTTATATTTAGATAATTAATTTTCATCTAATTTATTGTCGTTTATCGTTTATGGACTAATTTATTATTGTCGCTCTCAAAAAAATTATTAGGGAAATTTGTTATTTTCACTTAAACTTCTTATTTATTTATAGTAATTATAGGTGTTTATATTGCTATTACATGCCATGTACACCTATTTCTTGTCTGGACGTGAAAAGATCGTTCTTTGTTTGTAAATAGATTTTTTTCCCAATTGTCACCAATAGTTTGATTTTTGTAAAATAAAAGATGCATCTCATTTACAAATTTATTAATGGGAAATATGAGGGTGGTGAATTAAATTCACTATTACTATTAAATGTAATGTTGTCTTTATTAATTATTGAAACTTTCTTGTATTCGGAAACAAAGGAAAAAATCTTTAAGAAAGCTATAAAACAATACGGGCTAGAGAAAAAGAAATCGCTAGGTACAACTTGTAAGAAAGACAAGTATGGATTACAAGGATGACTCTAGAAAGACCCATCAACTTTGTGATATAGTGATGCCATTAGGGATGCGACATCGATGTCGATGTTTTGAAAACATCGATGTTTTACCCAAAACATCGATGTTTTTAAGCCGATGTTTTTTTAACATCGATGTTTTACGTTTGTCACAATCTTTAATTTTTTTTTTCCAAAAGTAATGAAATGAAAACAAAAAATTTACGGTATAAACAATTTCCTATCAACAATGTGGTGGGATAAAAAAGGACCTCCAACCGTCACGCTAACGACGTAATAAAGATAAATTACGACTTGATAAACATCGATGTTTTAAAATATCTATGTTTAATATTAAAACATCATTACATACAAACCTTTGTCTAAAATACATGATGTTTTTGAACAACCATTTCAGTAACATAAGGTCTGTTCCAACGATTACGTATACTCCCGCCAGTGGTTTTTGCAAAAAAGAATGCAAATTGACTAAAAAAAACATCGATGTTTAGAAATATCAATGTTCAATATTAAAATATCGTTGCATACAATACATTGCCCAAAATACATCGATGTTTTGAACAACAATTTCAGAAAGATAAGGTCTGTTCTTACGATCATGCATTCTGCGGCCTGTCAGAAGTGAATTTTGGAACAAAGAATCCGACATCAACTACAAAAAACATCGATGTTTTTACAATATCATTGCTTACAATACGTTACTTAAAATACATCGACGTTTTTGAACATCGATTTGAGTAACATAAGGTCTGTTCCAACGATCGAGCATTTTACGGCCTGTCAGAATTGGTTTTTGAAAGCAAGAATCCGACATCGACTACAAAAAACATCGATGTTTTTAAAAATCGTTGCTTACAATACATTACCCAAAAAACATCGATGTTTTAAAATATTGTTGTTAACAATACGTTACCCCAAATACATCGATGTTTATGAACAACCATTTGAGTAACGTAAGGTCTGTCACGACTATCCAACGATTACGCATTTTAAGGCCTGCTAGAAGTGGTTTTTTAAACAAAGAATCTGACATCAACTACAAAAAACATCGATGTTTTTAAAATAACGTTGCTTACAATACATTATCCAAAATACATCCATGTTTTGGAACATCCATTTGAGTAACATAAGATCTGTTCCAACGATCACGCATTCTACGGCCAGTCAGAAATGCTTTTTGTATCAAATATTAGGTCATCAACTAGAAAAAACATCGATGTTTTAAAATATCTTTGCTTACAATACTTTACCGAAAAAACATCGGATGTTTTTTGGAGTCCTTGTCCTATTGGTCGATTGAAAAAGCACTTCTGACTGGCCGGAGCATGTGTAGTCTTTAGAACAGTCTTTATGTTACTGAAATGGTTAAAAAAAACATCGACGTTGAAAAACATCGATGTTTTTTTATCAATGTCGCATCTCTAGATCCCATCGAGACAATTGGCATCTCTTAAAGAAAATATTTCTTGGGACCGCAGCTTTGGTTGGTTGAACGAGTAGAGTTGTTATAGAAAGGAAGAATACACCTTGATGGACTAAGGTATAAAAAAAAAAATAATAATAATAGTTGAAAATAATGAAATATGCAAATAGTATGTATTTAAGAATACCAATGTGTCACTTAACAACTACAAAATAAATAGAAATGAGGCAAAGAGGAGCAAAGAAGGGCCCTGAAAGCAATTCGAAGGGAAAATGGAAGAACCAGAATCTCTTTGATAACACACACAGAAAAATAAGACACAAGCATCCATCTCTGCGATTTGTCAGAGATAAAGAAGGAAACTTACTATCTGGTAAGGAAAAGTGACAGAGAGGTGGAAGTAATAAGAACTGCTAGAAGAATGTGAGGTCGAAGATTATGTTTGCAGGCATCCAGTGGTATGAAGAGGACAATATTGCAGAGACGAACAATGATTTATTAAAATTGGTAAATCAGCGAAATAAGATGGAATCGTAAAAACATTGTTACCTGGAATGCTAAAACATAGAGGAGACAAGCGAAGTGAAATGGTTACATTTCAATCCTTACACAGTGTCGTTTGCAAGCAGAAAGATAGTCCAAAAGATCGAGATATAGTCATTATAGTTCTCATTTTTAAGGCAGGATAGAGAGGGATCTCATTATTTGCTATCCCTAGGAAAATGTTTTCTAAAATCCTTGAGAAAAGATTGCGAAGTCGGGTTGAAGGATATGTTAGTGAAGAAAAATATGGGATTAGAGAACAAAGAAGCACCGAAAAATTGATATTCACTATGAAGCGAAATATAGACAAGGTGTTAGCAAAGGGCAAAGAACTGTCAATGTGTTTCATTGATCTCAAAAAGGCATTGAACAGAATAAGGAAACAAGACATCTCCCCAAACTTCTTTCAAGGATCGGCTGTTCACCTCTTTAAATTTAAATCTTACGATCATATTTAAAATTTATATTCAGACTAAACTTATATTGTTTGCTTTTTAAATTCCTTATAATTCCAGGTATGAACAGAAAATATTCACTACCAAATCTTACTGATTTACTGTTTATCTTGCTATTCATATGCTGCTAAAAATAGCACAAGAAGGACTCAAAAGTTTCTTTCTAAAATATTGCAATGTAAGACCAATTAAGTATAGACTGCTTTGTTTTGCTGATAATAATAAAAAATAATAACTGAAACCTGGAGTAAAATCCAAATATTCACCAACAGGAATTGCTTACTGTAAATAAAGATTAATGCCGAAAACCAATATGGTTTGGCAGAGGAAAAAACAGGACAATGAGATGACCCAGGCTTAATAAGTTCGTACTTATTTTTTTTCTGTTATGGATCAAGACCTCTATTGAGTACCCAATTGCCAGAGAGTGAGAGTATCAAGATTTATTTTCAGCTACTAGGTCCTCTAAGGGTCAGAATTGATCAAGTTGGATCATAAACGTATCTGGTTGCCCGTCTGCATGAGGTCTAAACGACTCAGAAATCCAGGAGCGGATCAAAACAGCTGGATAATTGTTTTGTTGTTTAAGTAAACGCTTCCTCAACAGCAAATAAGTAAGGAAGGTGGCCGTAGTCCAGGTACACAATCTCCTTAGTTCTATTATATATATTACACATTGTTCCATATTGTCATAGACAATGACTACAGACAATAAAGACAGATAAGGAAGAGGAGGCTGGAAGGGAGCACCGGACGGGGCAGGATGTGAAAACTTATTATTGGGTGTGAATTCAATAATAAGTGTAATAAGGTGCTTTAGCCATTTCAATATAATACCAAATAATTATCCTGTCAGTGACGCTTACTAGGCCAACGTAGAAGGGACGCGGCCTAGAAGTATTTGAGATGGAAACAGAACGTTTAGAAGAACCTAAGCAGAGGGGATACGAGGACTGGTGTAAGGCTTATATACATCTTTTTATTTCAATTGAATGTCATTTTAAAAGTTTTTGTAATAAATAATTTTACGTTTTTAGAAATTCTTTAGTTAAAAATGAACATGCATTTATGTACATATTTTTACTTTTTTACACAAAAAAATTGCATTCCTATCCATTAATAATATGTAATTTTATCTCCATTTATTGATGATAGAGTGTATAGGAAAATAGTGAACCGGAGAAATTTTCAGGTAGGAGGTACTGGCAACGTAGTTATTAGTGTTCCTTCCTTAACTAAATAAGGGAGGCTTAGAAGTATATTGTATCATGGCTTTTGTGACAGTATGACAGGATAATTGCACTTTTATTGAAGTCACTTCTTTGTACTACTCCTACTTATAACGAGGTCATAGCTTCAGTAATTGTAGGCAAGTGGTCGTTGTCGCTAATAAAAGCTTCATATTGTGGTTCATTTGTGACAGATGTCTCTTCAATAAACAGTCATTTGGCTTTGAACATTGTGCTGTATGTATAATACTAAAAACGTTTTTAGTTTTTTATAAACTTACTAATTGTGGAACACGATGAATCATACCCTGGAAACTGTTCGAATAAAAATAATTTATAATGTATGGAAACAATTATTATTATTATTATTATTTTTAAAAGATTAATTGTTATTTATTATAAATTGTTAGCTAATTATATGTAAAAGTTATTTAGTTTGAAACTTCCCTTTAACTGTTTATAGACCTTTATCTCCTTTTAATTAAAAAAATGGATTTTAATCAGAACTGGAACTAATTTCAATAATGTTTCTGATTTTATTATTAATATTTTGCTATAGATGTCTATCATACCTAACAGGATACGTCAAAGTAATACTTTGGAAGCCCATCGGTGATTCATTATATTTGTATTAGTCTACATCAATAATAATCATATGCTCTAATGTGTTCAAACTAAAAACCTAAAAACTAAACCTAGAGCCTACTAATGTGTTCAAAAGAAGTGGTTTATCAGTCTATTGATGTCAATGAACCGAAGTAGTATATCAAGAGTATATCATCATAATGGGGATGAATCGATCCTGTTGTCTTAAGAATTAGAACATATCATATCGGTATTGCAATGTGTCCCTTTAATCTGATATCAGTGACATTATACTGAATTAAGTTGGGGCTAGAATTGACACTTCAGTAATCTTGTATTATTTTTTTTATATATTAATTCTGAAACAATAATTAAATTGAGAGGGATAATTAAATAAATAGAGGATTAATTAAGATAATTAAATAAGGGATCAGTTAAGAATATAAAAAATTACAAAATTGTTTAAACCTTCATTATTAAAACAAAATTATATGTTTAATGTTTCGGCCGATCATCAAAGACAATCTAATAAAATTAGATGTTATTAACGGTACCA
>NW_027109000.1:407758-409413 GCF_000696795.3 Halyomorpha halys
GTTAAATTCATCATAAATTTGGTATTTATGAATCTATTACAATTATTTTATTAAAAACATCTGTTTCACAAAATTATGAATAATCGAATAAAAATACTCGAACTTTGAACCCTAATGTGAACCATTTAATGGAATTTGTTAACTCTATATCAGGCTGGTGATGTTGGATGTGGTAACATAATCTGCATTAATGTACTGAATGTACAAATTCCAGAGGTGTTAACTATTTACTGGTATATGAATGATTAAAGGTTTTGTAGGAAATCTTCCAGTATTAATTTAATAATAGTATCCCTCTTTAATGTAAATTATTAGAATTTATGTATGATCATATTATAAATTGCTGTATAACTATTAGAACTAACTATGATTACACAGGACTTAAATTTAATAAAGCCAGTAATTTTCAGTATTCATATTCAGAGTATTTTTTTAAAATATCTTTATTCAAATTTACAACTGTATATTACATAATACATTTAGTAAATATGATCTTAGTAAAAATGGAGTGTTACAGGCGTGCAGAGAAACTACCCATTGACAGCACTCTAATGACGTTTTACATTAGTAGGTCTCGTGGTCATCTTCTTTTCAGGCGCTTCGCAGGATTGTCATGAATAGAGGATGCAAGGTTAGAAACTAGGGGGTTTGAGTGGTTAGGGAGTTTATAAAGGAAGGAGTGGTATCTGGTTCGGGCTAGATCGGTAACATAGAGAACATTAAGGTATTTATGTATGATTTTATTTGTGACAAAGTAAGGAGCATTGAGGATTTTTCGAAGGATTTTGGATTGTAAGGATTGAATATGACAGGAATTGGAAGGTTTATTGGAGCCCCAAAGCTCAACTCCATATGTCCAGATTGGCCTTATTACAGTCATGTAGATCAGTCTTTTGTGTTGGAAGTTTAGACCGTTTGTCTAGTAATTGCTGTAATTGTCGAAATCGACGTGCAGTTTCCTGTCTTTTCAATCTTGTAAGAGGATTCCAGGTTAATTGTTTGTCCTAATGTAGTCCAAGGTAGCGGATCTGTTTGACAGGAGTAAGAGTAACATTATTAAATGAAACTGTGGAGTAGTCGGTAGGTTTACGACGAAGGGTAAAGATGATTTGATGGGATTTGTTGGAATTTATCTTAATTCTCCAATTACGACACCATTCTTCGAGGGCTGTGATATATGATTGGAGAGTTTAGGATACAATTAATGGGTTAATTATAATTTTATATCTTAATTTTAGTATCACATCCTTTCATTTATTTATTTAAATTTGCAGGTTGTCAATTTAGGACAGTTAAATGAATAACTGATTGAAATAAAATGATGATATAGCCAATCTGGCTGTTGAGGTAGGTTAAGTTAAACTGAGTTGGGTATAATAGCCTGAAAACTTTAATAAATCAATATTATATACATTGATAATGGCCGGATAGGATCGAACGTTATCATAATGTTTTAATGAAAAAGGTTGAGACAATTTTTATAATTATTGTTATTATTAATAAAACTATATTGTTAATAATAGTTGTTAATAATAAAACTATATATTGTTTTAATGAAGAAGGTTGAAACGATTTGGATAATTTTGTTATTATTATTAAAACTAGAGGGCTTGAAAAAGATCTAAAGCTACATATAAAGGATTAATGTTTCAAGA
>NW_027109000.1:410873-416454 GCF_000696795.3 Halyomorpha halys
TTATTTTTGCAGTAAAAATCAACAGTTTTTTAAGGAAGGAATTTGGGCTTTACCATCTCGTTGGGAGAAGGTTACCGACTGTAACGGTGGATATTTTGATGAATAAAGGTGATTATTTGAAAATATTTATTTATTTATAATTTCCCCCAAAAAAACGACAGGACTTTTTGAATGACCTGGTACATCTCCAATAGTCTTAACTAGTCAAAATAGTAACAGCTTACTTTCATAAGTTTATTAGTAACACCATAGGCGAATTAGTAATGCTACTTATCATCATCTTACTTTAACTGTTATTTCTTTACTTGCTGTCCCTAACTGTTGCTTAGCAGGGTTGACATTACACTATTTTCAATTTGTGTTTATTTTAGCTTCTGACCTTAACACAAAATTTAGTAGGATAAACTGGATGTAATGGTGGTTAAGATTATTTTTTAAATGATGTAATATTTAAACTGTTATTTTGTAAACATTGCTAATCTAAACAGATAAATCGGCTTCCCTAAAGATGTATGGTTTGCTGATTGGATGCCTGTTATTTCGAACCTAAACTCTTACTTATTTAGTGACTTTTTTTTTAATTATATCTGAAAATTCCATGAAATTAAATAAAAATTATGTACACCTCGCAAAATTTTGAAAACGTTATTTTTCTTTAAATCTTTTAATTTTTTCAAACATAAATTAGTTCCTTCCAGGAGGTTCTATCCGTTCTAATCATAAAGGATAAGTTGTTTATATGGGAACACGATTATTTCATTTATCTATTTATTGTTTGAAGTTTTGTATAAATATCCATTGCTTGCGTTTCTTTTTTTACAAAAAAAGTATGAAGTGTTTTTTTTAAATTCTCATTAAAGTTTTTTATGGTTTTATAAAAGTACTTTATAGGCGAAACTACCGTTGATTTTCATTTATTTATTATTATATTTTTAGTATCTACAAATGAAAAAAATATTGGATTAATAGGGATAACGTATTATATAATATAAACAAATTGAAGTACAATGAAATTGAAAAAGCAAAGTAAATAGAAAAAAGGAACAAAAAAAAGAAATATATTTCTACTGCCCACTTTTAAGGTATTGTGTTATATTAGTTAAAATGAAACTATACCATATATTTATAATAATTATTTAAATCAATTTTCCAATTAGATTTAGCAATTATCGTGTGGGTATTGCGTTCCAATGCAGTAGTGTAGCACATCTTTGATTATGTGTTCTTGTTTCAAAATTTATAATTTTTCATTAAAACTGTTATTTCAAAATAACGGTATTTTTTTTTAAAGATCCGTTACCAGTTACAACTCTAGGCGAGGTCAATCATACACTTTTCGTACTCACTAAATCAACTAATCCACTAAATTGAATAATAAACAGTTTTTATTACTCTCTTCAACCTCTTTTCGAGCTTTATGTCAACTGAAGATAGTAAAACTCCTCTCCCTAGTATCAGTTTACTGATTTTATTTTGGTTGTTGCAGTGTATTACCGTTTACAGAGCATCTGATAAATAACCCACTCATCGACATTTTTTATCGGTCACATTTGTTTATTTATTTTGTTATTTTCATACATAAAATTGAAGGGTGGTCAATGGTCAATCCAAGTTAAATCGGTTATGATACCCGCCGTTTCATTCAGATGAAACATGGAATAATCAATTCTAATATTTACTGATAGAACCTGTAGAATTTATTTGCATCATCATTTTTACTTATTATTAAATTAATTTTATAATTTGACACTATCCGAGCCTCGGAAAGTGCGTCATTAAGGTGCACTGACGTTTCATACATATTTTCCTCGTAAATTAGTCAAGTTACGATCATGAAATTTAACTGGAATTTTGTGTTTTGTAGTTAAAAAGGAGAAAAAATGCTATTGTTAACCTATCTTCAACCTTTTAAAAAAACAATTTAATATATTTTTTAATGAGGTGTAGATAGTTGACCGTAGATTAATGATAGGAGAAGTTTGTCGGGGGGTGTGGTCAGCAAAGAACAACATAAATAAACAAAACCATATTTATTTATTTTATGCCGACGTTTCGACCTGAGTTTCAGGTCTTCATCAGGGTTATAGTACAAAAGAGATAACAACAACATTTAGAGTAACAAACAATTGAAAAGGAATAGTATACAAACAAATTTAGAATTATACAAAATATTGCATTAAATCATAAATATCAATCGATTAAAATTTTGTACTATTCAATTATCAGTTATCAATTTTTTATCATTTGTGATTTAATTCAATATTTTGTATAATTTTAAATTTGTTTGTATACTATTCCTTTTCAATTGTATGTTTCTCTAAATGTTGTTGTTATCTCTTTTGTCCTATAGCCCTGATGAAGACCTGAAACTCAGGTCGAAACGTCGGCATAAAATAAATAAATATGCTTTTGTTTATTTATGTTGATGATGATAAAAAATTGATAACTGATAATTGAATAGTACAAAATTTTAATTGATTGATATTTATGATTTAATGCAATATTTTGTATAATTCTAAATTTGTTTGTATACTATTCCTTTTCAATTGTATGTTACTCTAAATGTTGTTGTTAAATTTGTTTGTATACTATTCCTTTTCAATTATATGTTACTCTAAATGTTGTTGTTATCTCTTTTGTTCTATAGCCCTGATGAAGACCTGAAACTGAGGTCGAAACGTCGGCATAAAATAAATAAATATGGTTTTGTTTATTTACGTTGTTCTTTGCTGACCGCACCCCCCGACAAACTTCTCCTATAATATATTTTTTTAATAATTTTAAGAAACGTTTATTTTGATTTACAGAAACTACAATATCTAGAGTCTTAGAGGTGGAAGAATGCTTAAATATGTTTTAAAATAAGCTTAAATATATAGGCTACTAGATAAATGAAAAACAAGGATTTTTAACACGATTTATTATCATGCCTAATTGAAAAACATCTTTTGAAATTTGAACATAGATGGGCACTTACGCTAAACAAAATATCTTACCTTAACCAGAGGATACCTGTTAGATCTGAAAAATCAAGCTTCCTGGCAGGATCATCAAGGTCAAGAAAGGCCTCTTTCACAACAGCTCTTGATCTCCCAATAATGTCAATATCATCTGCATATCCCAGGATTTGTACCATATAATTAAAGATGGTCCCACTGGTCTGAACCTTTGATTCTCTTTACTTTGAACCTTTGATAACTTTTTCCATACCAATATTGAATAGCAGACAGAATAGGGAATCTCCCTGTCGAACGCCATTTTGGGAGGTGAATCCCTCAGACAGAGGTTCCTGAATCTGCACCATACATTCAGTATTACAATCATTCAGTACAAGACGTGTGTAAAACTTACAATGAGCTTAACAGTGACATTGAGGTCTTTCATTCCCTGCTACCTCCATTTATTTTATAATTTCTGGAATGATTTTGACAAATTCTACTGCCTTGCTTGATTTTTTCTGTTTTTTTTTTTTGTAATGCTAATCTCTCTATTTCAATAGGTCATTTAATTACACTTTTATCTTATTATGACTTAATACTCACTTCAAATGATCACGATTACTTTCAGAGAAGTCGATTAGTCTTACCTAAGTTCTTTGAGAACTTTATATGGGACTTTCAAATTTGCTTTTGTATTTTCCTTTTCTGTCCTTCACTAAATTATCTAATTATTTATTTTGTGTGTGTGTGTGTGTGTGTGTGTGTGTGTGTGTTGCTATGATAACAATTATAAATTCCTTATCAATGAGCTTAGTGGGAAATTACTTTATTTTTTATAGATATGATTTTAGCACAATTGTTGTGGTCATAAATACTATAATTCATTTGATCCCCGAGCATTGATCCCAACAACGCTGACACCGCTGAGATGGACGATTGACAATGAGAGAGTGGTGTCTGCTTTTGACGCCTGTCGAAGCTTACTCTTCCATTCAACTTTATGAAAGGTTATAATAGCTAATAGAAATAACATATTATTAATAACTTCATTAATTAGATAATAAAGTTATTAATAATAACTCATAAATTCTTTACGATTTTATTAGGAAATAGATTAAATCGTCACAAAGAAACACTCCCAAGCATATTAATAAACGATTTCGGGCAACCCAGCATCCTAAAGAATCTTTGACTATATTTCCCTAATTTTAATGTAGTGACAATCACAAGGACTGATCGAGCCCTAATTTAAATTGTTTGACCCTAACCGTTTCCTGAAGAAATGATGTTTAACATGCATATTTGTCGTGGAATTTCACAAATATATCCTGACTGACGGGAATAACATTCAATGCATTTCAGTGATTGCTGAGGATTGTGAATGTCGATTTCAAGCACAATAGTCGCTCTCCTTGTAAAATCCCGCATATTGGAAGAAGCTAATGTACAAATATTCATAGAATTCCTTGTAAAAATACAGTTATGTAAATGTATTGGAAGGAAACCTCTAGCGCACATCACTAGCCTTCCTGATCTTGACAACTGCTTTCATGAAGACTCACATCTATAAATATCAAATGCCCCTACTCAACCCTTTAACTAAAAATATGACTCAAAACGTAACTATTTATTTAATAAAAATAAATTTAATCATAAGCCGTAAAATATTCTAGATTGGAATATAGAAGCTTACGTTTTAATTCGTAACAATTATATCTCTTGAAACTGATATGCGAGTTATATTGTATTAAACATTTCAACATAATATTATGTATTATAGATGACTGTGATTGTTTTATTTTTAGTGGGATTCATTTTTAATTATTATATATTAATTAAAAATATTAAGGAAAATGTTTAGGGCAGCATCAAAGCCACAGTCTTTAAAATAAAACTGAAGCCCTTCCTGTTAGCTATTTCATAACTTTTTCCTCTTCATCTCAGTCACATTATTAAAATTATATGTCTTCATTTATACAACTCTTGAAGGAATTTTAATTTTCATATTTTTCTACCTGATATTTTTATCAGGAGCTTTTATACTCGTATCTACAGTATACTAATCACTGTTATACACAAGATAAATTTTTAAAAAACACTTATGACTTACTTAGTACGCATACTACAATATATTTAAAAACTCAAAAACTGCTTACTATCTAGGCAACTACGGAAGAAGGAGAGTGTTGAAATCGAAATATAAATTGGTACATATATTTAAGTTAATAACAAAAATTTTCTCAAATTGGGGTTATGGAAAAAACCACGTTAATGTTAACATTATATAATTTTTTTTTAATTCATATTTCGGGAAAATTTATTTAGTTTTTATATTTTGAACTAAGTTGGAAAGAAGTTTTAGATGACCTTATTTTTAATTTCTTGGAAAAAAATTATGTGGATTCTTTCTTTTTTTGGATTCACTTCTTTCTCTAACACCCATATTTCACCATTTTGAACTCAGTTGACAATGAGATTTCTATTGCTTAATAATTTGAATGGAGGAAAAAATTTGAAAATGGCCACTAGAAAGGGCCAGAATGTAAAAAAAAATAGGTATATAAAAAAATATTTCCATGAAAACAAAGGTATACATGTACATACATGATATTATAATAGTAATGTACTGTTGTTAACAATAT
>NW_027109000.1:416504-429262 GCF_000696795.3 Halyomorpha halys
AAAGATAAGATTGTCCTTTTAAGATTTTAGAGTATACTTCGATGGTTTACTCTATGCAATCAGCTTTCTTATGTTTTGAAAAATAAAATTATATATATAATGTTTTTTTTTATATACATATTTTTTTTACATATTTATTCTTATAGATGTACTGCTAAATAAATAATCATAATTTCCCTACTGTATTATGACATATTTTTTCAAAATTATTTCTTTATGAAATAATTCATAGTGCTTAAGTGAGTACACGTGCTTCGGAACTTTAATCCTAATTATTAAAAACCTATTGACTCAATAGTGCACAGTTTTAATATTTTAGCAACTGCACCTTAATGTAAGACAAATTAATAATAATTTTATAATAACACAAATTTTAGGAACATTTTTGGATTATTTTATTTCTATTACAATACCAGATTAGAGTAGGGATCTTAACATAATAACTGCCGCTATAACCCTCTATATCCTCTTATGATGAGGTATACTATATCAAGAAATTTTTTTCATGAAGAGGGATAAGCCTTACACAATACAACAATACAAGACTCGACTAAGAAACTGTACGGTTTTATATTTTTATTTTGTTAAGTTATGAAATATTGTTATAACTAGAATAAATTTTATTTTTTAAAATATTAATCATTATTTTATTTCAAACTTTGAAAGTGGTTCCTTTTTGGGTAAATGACTATAATATATCCGGTATATTTAATGAAGAATTTCCTAATTCCTTCACTGGGTATTCGACGTCTGTATAATTACAAATCCTGTTTAAACTAATGAACAGTTATCATTTATTTTTTTAATTATGCCTCTTCTTATTCAAAAGATTTTTTATTTTTTTTATATTGAAAAAAAAAACTTTTCTATTACTTTAAAATACTATATTTTAGAATTTCCTGCGACTATATCCTCAAGAATAGTTGTGATTAAAAATGATAAAAAATATTATGTAATTAATATCGTAAATATTTAGAAATTAAATCAATATTTCTAAATTAATTCTTAAGGTTTTGGATTCTAATTGAGTAACTTGTGTTCCAGACGTATTATTTATTTGTTTTGTTATAATATTTAAAATGTTTACTATTTATGTTGTAGATAATTTTATCTTATATTTTTTAAGGGAAAAAGTATAAAAAAAATATATAAAAAAATTAAGAATAATTTAAAAAGGTTAACTAAAGAAATTGTATAAAGGAAAGCGAATAAACAAATCGTACATTACTACTAGATATTTTAGAAAACATTAACTGCACTTATCTAATAGTTTCTAAAAACGATTGTTGTACTAGATATAAGTGTTCCGTGTATGTACCCAATATAGTTAATGTCATGAAATATCTTAATACTTTAATACCTAATAGTATCATATGTTTTACCTTTTATATTTATAGTTACATGTTGTTATGCATGTTCTAACCTCTTTGTTATTAGTTCTACCATATGTTTTAAGGTAACCAACTTTATTTGGGTTAACTTTTCAGTGAGTTCAATTATGAGTATAATAAAGCCTAATTTTCAGTTCCTAAAAAGGTTCATCTATTACAGTTAGGTATTATATTATAACAAACTTTTACAATAAAATGTTTCTCTCTTCTAATTTATATAAATTAATATTGTATATCATTAATAAAATAATTATAATATTATACATTACCAAGGAGGAGTGAATATCTAAGATAGAATGAAGGGTAGTTAGAATGGTAGTTTTTTAAAAAAAAAGAATAAGATAAAATAAAGGTGAGTCGAATTTTATACTGTGATATTTTTGTAAAGAATCTGCAACTATGGTTAATTAATTAGATAGCGATAAAGGAAAATAGCTAATCATATTATCAAAATTCTTTTAACCCATTTTTACAGCATAAGAAAAAAATGAAATATAAAACAATGTAAAATTATAACAAAATTCAATTAAATTTTTAGTTTTAATTTGAAATTAATGTATGTTAACATATGTTTGTTTGTTGTTTTATAAGCCAAACAAGAATTATAATTATAAATTTCTTAGGCTTTGATTAAGAAAAATTTTTACACCTTTATACAAGACTAAACAAACGTATAATTATACAAAAAACATTTTATAATTATGTTAATTTATTTGCAATCCTTGTTATAGGAATTTAACAGAATGTTATCAAATTTATGACTCAAGGACACTCCGTACCTCCTCCCGCTTGGTTCAGAAGGTTGTGGGTTCAATTCCCACCAGGGCTGGTCATATTTATTTCGCGGTGGCCGCAATAAATGAACCTTGATATTCCCACCTTGGGTCTGTATAGGTCCTCAATGGAGGACTTAAGCAAAAAATAAAATTTTATATTAGAATAAAAAGAAGCATATTGTTTTATTAAATCTAACATTTATGGATCTATTCGAATTATATATATTTTTTAGCTTATTTCTTTAATAAATTTATTTTTTAATTACTCCGTCAGAATTATATGTATATTAATGTGTTTCAGTGATTCAGAAATTAGTTCTTCAATATTTTGACTGCTGGACAGAAGTTCTTATTTCCTAAAGTTTATTGAATGAATTTTTTTGTAATTACATCTCCAATTCGGAGTAGTCCTAAAATCTATCATTGAAAAACTGGTTTCTTTTCTTCTATAGGGATTTGTCTGCAGCTCAATTTCTGTGGACACCACAACTGGTGAAGAAATTACCCATTAAAAGCATTTAATGAAAGTTCCATGTCGAATGTCCTCGAGGCCATATACCCTTAGCGGCTCCATAGGATTATTGGATATAGCATTTTTTTTTTAATGTCTACAATCTTATATATTTTTTTATTTTTAAATATTTATTTATTGCTATTTACAACTGTACATTATAATACATTTAGTAAATCTGATCTAAGTTAAATTGGAGTGTTACAAGCGTCTAGAGAAACTTCCCATTGGTACCTCTCTAATGACGTTTTACATTAGCTGGTCTCGTGACCATCTGCTTTTCAGGCGCCTCGGAGGATTGTCAGGAATGGAAGAGGATGCAAGGTTAGAAACTTGGGGGGTTCGAGTGGTTAAAATCTTATATGAAAATTTCTTTTTAGTCGTTTTTTCAGACTTAGTTCCATATTGCGTGTCTGTTTAACAAGTGAAACAATTATAATAAGCAATAAGTGGAATATATTGAAGGATATTTTAGAATAGAAGTTCTTGGGTTTCCGACGGCTATGAACTTTTCATTTCAGGAAAGTTTGGAGTCATAATTTAGATCTCTATTTTTGGGAAAATGGGTTACGAACCGATTTCATCTCCTTAATAAAGTGGAAAGTCTCCGAGGAATGTCCAGAATTCGGTCACAAACAGAAACCTGATAAATGTTGTTTTGTCAATTGTAGGCGGGTTCCCTAACGTCATTCAATTCCTTGTTGAATCAATGAGAATTCTCAAACCAATAAAGTCCGTAGAAAGGTCTCGTTTCAGTTGTGAAGAGATCTTTTGACAAATCTATAGCTAACAATGAAACATCACACTAAATTTTCAGTATTCATAAAGATTAATACTTTTATTACGAATCTGGAAATGAATTCTTGTACCTTTCTATTTGGAATAAACAATAAACTTATACTTAGGTCATTTACAGTTTATGGGATATATTGTATGAAGTGAGAAAACTTAGGTAAAATTTAGGTTAAAACACCGTATGTATATTTCAGTACAAAAATACAAAAAAATTATATCGTAATGTCCAGAGGCTACAAATTTACGAAAAATAATACAACATTTTAAAACTTAGGTTTGTAATAACTGACTAACCTTAGCTAATTAAACACTTACCATGATTAATGACTGTCTTGTAGGGAATGAGAGAGTACAGAAAAACCCGCCATAAACAATTTTGTGCAGGAAACAAGTGGTGTTCGATGTAAACAAAACTAGGCTTCTATGCCAGCCATGATGGAACAATATTGTCTGATATATTTAAAATAAAAAAACATACTTTTTCCTGATCTTGAAGTTAAATAAAAAAAATTAAGTAGGCAGTGAGAAAAATCTATCTGACAAATATAAAACCAACCGCAGATGGAGTATATGGATTTTATTTTCACTATCTACTCATATGTTATCGCAGTGGGTCAAACCTCTGAAGAAATACCCAAGGAAAGATCTTGCTAGGGAAAACAAGCCTTGCTCGCACATCAGTCATACTGTAGTATATCTATTGATATGATAAGGAGGATTAATTCCTGAGAGAATGCATATTGATACAGAGAAGAAGAAAACATACAGGGCTACTGAACCTGGTATCAACAAATCTAAGTTCTTCATAAATGTATCAGAGGAAAAGGTGAAATTGTATTTAAATCTGACAAGGAATGAGTTGAGAACAACAACAGATCTCTTCGCAATCCATTTCCCGTTAAAATATCATCTCTAGAAGTTAAAAATAGTGGAAGATTCAACATGTCATCTGTAGTTACAAAACGAAGGATTTGAGCATATTCTGAATGTGAAGCTTTTTAGATATTTTACACAGTACTTGAACCAGAGAATAATTAAACCTGACATTACTAGAATTAACCCAAAACTCATAATGGCTTCTGTACCAGCGTCGAATTCCTATAAGATCTCTACAAGTAAGGGATAATTCTCACTAAAGATCCGCATGGGTCAAAGTGATGAAGAGTTTACCATCCTTTAGTGTAATTATAATAGCGTTTAGACATTTGTCTAGTTCAAATAAACAGGAAAATGATATGGAGTGTTTATTACTAATTGATCACAATCAATGCAAGCCAATCTAGATAATTTACTAAGTCGATATCAATCAGCTTATCACGCAGTCTTGTTTCTATAAATAGAAGAGGGGGATAATGTTCCACTGGACGCATGTCACATGTGATAAATTTAGAATACTCAAACATTAAATTTATTAACTTAATGATACCCAGAATCATTAATCAATGAAACGTGTTAGGATGCATAAGGAAAAAAGGACTAATAAGGAAAGTATAATTAATGATAGTTAATTATAGAACTAATTAGGATTATGTTCGTAAAGCAGCATTGAAAGGTTTATCAAGTAATTCATTGATTGCGGAAAATTGTGATGGGTAATTGTTTTTATATATGTGATGGTGTAATTTAATTTAATGTACATATCTGTATTTCAGAGGCAAAGGACATCCTGTCATTTTATACCGATTTAGAATTATTAATCATTCTTGTTTAATACTATATATTTTTTTATTAGAAGATGACTATATCATAAAACAATGGTAAAGGTTGTTACATAGCTTAAAAAAAGTGAATTTGTATTCGTAGGAAAATATCTGTTAAAACTGTTCCTCCGTAAACTTTAGAAATGTGACACACTGTCCTATATCTCCGAATTAAAGAAGTTTTCTTTGCACAGTGGTATAGAGAATATTGATTGAGAGTATTGATATAGTAGAAACTTATGTCCTAGACTAATTGTGAGAAACTTAACGTTCTTTCTAAGAAACATAGAGCGTACTTTTTGGGCAAAACTAGGAGAGACAGGATAAGGACTGAAAGAATTAGAGAAGAACTTCAGATCCCCACAATGAAATCAGTGATTGAACACCGACAGCTCCCATGGTATGGACACGTATGTAGTAAGGGGTAAGACTGAGTGCCAAGAAAATGTATGGAGGCGAGGCCGACTGGTATGAGACCACATGGTAGACCTAGAAGGATTTTAATGGAGATATCCACCGACTAGGTCTGGAAATCCATGAATTTATGCCTCTCAGAACTACTGTTGGGCTTATAGGTAAAAACATCGCTCTGTTATAATATTTTTTTTTAACAAAAACTATAATAAACTCTGATTAACAAACATTCAAATGATTCATCCGCGAATACATATTTAGCTGCTATTATGTTTGATATAAAATTTATTTTATGCAATTAGAATGAAATGACGAATGGTAAGATTTGGAATAGAAAATACATGAATCTTTCATAACATTACATGATTATTTTAGCCCCCTCGCCCCCCCCCCCCCAAAAAAAAATACGGACTGTCTGTTATGTAATATTTTTCTATCGGTTGATTTATGTTTCCTAATTTAAAAAAAAAAAAATTAAAAAAAAGGAGTCATTTTAAAAAGTCAACATGGCTGAAAAATATAATCTTAAAGAAAATATAAATACGATGAAATATTTTAAAATATGTAAAACAAAATAGGCAATAAGTAATAATAAGGAAACTAGGTAAAAATGGTGAAATATTTGAAAACATGTAAAATAAATGTTCCAAGAAAGCATAAACATTTGCATGTGTATAAAATTTGTAGATGAGAATATGTGAAGACATAACAAATAACAATCCCAAACCTAGCAATCAGTTTTATCATAATCATTAATATTTGCCTATTAGGAGTTTTCCAACGTTTTGTACCGTTCAGAGTATTGCGCTGTGGTAATCCATCATGCAATCTAATTTAAACTTCTTTATCTTGAAAAAGTAATTTTTAAAAATAAAATTGCTGTGATGTAATTGTTACCAGGTAAATAATGTATTTAAATTTGATTACGTGTTTATTTATAAGAAATGTTAAGTATTGATCACCCAGCCGGTGTCAAAACCCTTCAGTATAGCAACCCTCCCCCCCACCCCGGACTGGATAGTGCCATATTGTAATTTTGCTTACTTAAGTAAGAGGTTAGAAATTTACAATACTTCTGGTTTATTCTCGAAGTAAATATCCAAAACCACAATTTTTCCAGCCTTCCATACATCACTTCAATTTTTCACGAGAGTGGCACGAGAGCTATTACCATTATCTTAAATTAATTTATTTTCAGAGTGATTGTGACTTACTCAGCCTCAATTGGCTTTCAACTCCATACAACGAGGAAGAATTGCAGCTATTTCGTATACTTCAACAATTATATAAAATATGTACCTATTATTGATAGAATAGTTGCATCTTTATGCAATTAATACCCTTTAAGATAAAATATTTTGAATATCCTTTCTTGGTTTTTTTTAGAAAGAAACAAAATTTTTTGTTCAAAAGGAAATTAAAAAAAAAAAAGAATATTTTCTATATTTATTTAATTTTTTGTTTTATAATTCAAGTGTTATAGTGACATACTTTTATTCTTCTCTTTACATATCTCTAATATATTAAAAGGTTTTTAGTGATATTTTATTTTATCTATTAGGTGAAATAATAACAAAATTAAATTTAACTGTTGAAGAACTTTTAGGGGAGCAAAGATAGAATAAAAATTCAGTGCGATATGGTGGAAAAAGTGATTACGAACATTCTTTTATTAAGTACAAATTAAAATTCTGAGATAAAGATTTTATATTTATTTGTTTTTCTGCTTACACTATACTGAAAAAACAATACAATCTCAACTACAGAGTATATCTAAATTACAGTTATACAATTTGAGCAACGATTAGTACAATTAAATAAACAATTGTTAAATTTATAAAATGGGGATTGGTCCGCCATTAGCCATAAATAAAAAAATAATGGCAATGTGGTAAATGTTGATAACGTTTCAATAAAACACACATTAAATGATATTATTAATTATTTGAATACAATTTTTAAATAATCTGTAATGTATATATCCGGTCATGGAATATAATAATAAGGGACTAGACATACTAAAATACGTAATTGTATTTAATTAATGTATTTTATATTTAATAAAAAACAGATTCATATGGCTATGGTAGGATGTTAAATGGTTTTTACTACGATTTGGTCTACTCACTTGTTCACTTAGTTTTTATAAAAATCATCAAACCTGAAACTTTCTTTTATAATGGAATTGGCCCCGCCAATGTTTTTTTGTGAATTTTATATAAAGTTACGTGATACAGAACTTAATCTACTGAAATGGTCCAAAGTGCGTGATGACCATTACGAGTTTAAGGTAGGTACCGTTAAAAACGGGAATTTTAGGTGGATTCGTTAACCGTATCATTAGCTGATTAAAAGATTATTAAATAAAGACTTTAAACACAAGGTACAAGAAAAACTCATGAGAGAAGTAAATAAAATTTTCAATTATACTTTTAAAAAATCATACATTAACCATCATTTCTGACTAATTTAACCTCGAACTATAATTATAACTCCGATGACAAATACTGCTTATATTTGTCAGACAAGTTAAATTTTAAATCATAAAAAATTATAACTTTGATTAGTAATGAAATCAACAGTAAATATAATATTAGAATTAATTATGTTTTATTTAATTTCTTGTTTGAGACTGTTTTGTTTATCAATTATAATAAATAATATCTCAGCCATTTCAGCATTCTCAAAGATCTTTTCTATAATATCAGAGCTAACATTGTTATCAAAATGTTGCAGGTTAAACAATGTTTTGTTGATAATGTGCTAGATTATAATGGACAGTGTAAATTGAATAGAATTAGAATAAGTGAAATTGGAAATTAATAGGTTATTATATATAACAACTGTAACAACAATAAATATAATCATTAAGAATGGCCGAAACGTAGGATTTATTAGAAAATAAACAATGACTATATAGATATTATTTATTAATATTGATCTTAATTATTGTTATATTAAACACCATGGGACAATGAACCCGAGCTTCTAGAGATTTAGTGTACGATATTATATTGTACTAGGTATCTTTGTCACACAGAACGTGATCTATTGCAACGCACAGAGGTTGAAATAAACTTTCGGAACATCCGATCTTTAACCTACAGAAAAAAACAATTTTTTGAATTTTTTTAATCAAAATTAAATTCATTCAATAAAATTGTATCATTTATATAGATGACAAATTTGTGTTACTGTGTTTAAAAACGTGTTTTACTCTTTATCAATTTTAATCGAGTTATGTAAATATGAAATCTAAGAGATCAGTTTCACTTAAAACAGTTTTTTAAAACTATGCAGAATAACTTAGAAAAATAAGTTAGATGTCTTACGCATCTGCCTAAAGAATGAAATGAAATGAAGATTTTACAATTAAGTATCTATGTTAGCCTTCTTATTTCACCTATTCACAAGTTTATAATAAATAATAAAACAATTACCGGGGAATTCAAAGCACCATTATTTTCTAATATTTTTTGTGGAAGATTTCTCTTATATATACTTTTTTTCAGAAATGATAGTTAAAAATTCATTAATCTTCAAATTTAATAAATAATAACATTTCGGAAGTTTACGTTCTTAACTATTATTGTACCGGAAACGGTTCGAAAAAAATTGGAATCTCACGTAAGTGATACTATTTAGGGCCTATAGATTAAAGAAATATATGACAATAATTTGAATATTAAAAATAAAAAAAATGTCTTTAACACATATTTATAAGGTCCCTTCGTTCTAATGAAATACAAACATAAATATTTAAGTATTTTTTTGCAAAACCTCCTTTCACAAATAACATTTGGACGTAAAACACTCATCTCAGCAAATGTTATTGGAATTTACCAATAATGTTACAACTAGACAACTTCAATACCGAGTTTTGAACATATCAGGTGAGGCTAAGACTTTCTGGACAGGAAGGTGGCTCAGGGCGGTCCTTAGAAAATAATTAAAAAATTTATTCGCGGGATCCTCTTACTTTGCTCTACAATATAAAAAAATAATCTTCAAAATATTGAATTTTTAAAAATGTTTTAGGATTTAAAATTTTAAAACAATCGACAATTCTTTTTTTGATAATTTTATAATATTTATCAATATTGAGTATAATATTATTCAGTATTACAAAATTAGTACATTATCATTTTTCGTCTAATTCATTTATATCTGGTGTTTATGAGAGAAGTGTTACTTATTTTAAAACCCTAATAAATACTATGATTTTTTTTTAAAATAGAGTAGATAAAAATTACAGGGAGTCCCCAAGAAAAAACGATTTTTTTTTACCCTCCTAATATATATTTGAGAAATATAGGCAAAACTAAAAATAACTCTTTAATTTGTTCATCCTTTTAGATTTTATATAGTGATATAAAGTATTTTAGATACAAAAACTAAATCATATTATCACATATAATCGACCGTAACAGTTGGTTTGGTAACTTACATTACATCCCTCTCATTCAAAATGTTTAAATGTTGTCATAAAACCACTAAATACCGATTTCTCATAATGACGCCATAGCCTTCATATTTCGCTTTTCAGGAAGTTTAAAATTGCATTATGCAGGAGCATGCCAGAGATTATTCGTATAATATTAGGGTGTGTTTTAGGAAGAAGCTGTTAGCATGAATATCTCAAAATACAAAGTACACTTACACAAACGTGATCTCACAAACGATCATTAAATTTATGAGGGACTTATGATGATACAGGAAGACGGGTGTTTCGAGGCGCACTTTTACTGTATATTTTATTGTACTCTTTAATGGTTTCTTTATTATTATTAACATTGGCGTGACACACCGTGGAGCTCCAAGGCCACGCGCGATGTATTTAGAAAATACATCGCGCGTTTCATGACGTGGATTTCATAGGGTGGGTTCGTTTCGTTTATAAAGAATTAAAATTAATTATTAGTAATTTTTAATTTTTTAATATCTAATATACGAAAAAGAGGAATCATTATAGATTTTCTTAATATGACTAGTCATTATACGAGTCGCTCCTACATTTTCAATTGTATTAAAAATATAGGTATGAATATCACTCCAGAAAGAACAATCATATTGAATAACTTATATGTCCGTTGAAAATCTTTTTGTTTATATTTTTAATAGCCTTGAATAACATATTTTTTTAAATTATTTGAATTAAACTTATTGAAAATTTGATTAACTTCTAAAAGAAATTTACAGTTCCAACCATTTTATTTAAGAGAAGGAACTTTCTTATGAGTTTTTATTGTTTATTTTCCTTGTAAATATATATAATCTTTCACTTAATGTTTAAATAAATAAAATATTTATTTTTTGCAATGAATTGTTTTCCCAAAAGCAGATAAATCATATATGTATATTTTGTGGCAATAAAAAAGTTGCTCTAGCAATCAAAGGTACGCTAAATCGTTTTAAAGCGATTATTTTTAATACATAATAATTAATTATATTTATGTTTATATACTGCCATTGTATGGAGTAAAAACACAGGGGAAAAATAGCTCTGAATTTAAAATATTCACACTTTAAATTTTTTTTTTATTCTTTTGGAAACTTAAGAGCCAAAGTGATATATAAACGCATGATTTCTTTTCAGAAAAAATAAAAGCATCCTTTTGTGTCTTTGAATTTTTAAGAGAACTAATAAGTAATTAATAGAAATAGTTCATTAGAGCAGGAGGTGGCATAAATAAAAGATAATACTACACGACAGAGTGCAAATGGGAAATCTACATGTAACAAATGGATCAGTAATGTTAAGAATCTAATCTTACCTGTTATTTTTTAAATTAACTGAATTCTACTAATTAGGTTATTATTTAGATCAAAACGAGTTCAAGTTTGAATGATGAACGATTTATTATTTAGATCAAAACAAGATAAAGTGAGATGTGAACGTTTCATGTATAATGTGTATATAATATATAATCTATTGGTTGGTTTAAATTAATTGGTTAAAGTCACTTTATGTATTAGTAAATGAGCAGTGACGAAACAGCAACAAATAAATATGAATAAAGTATTGTTTTATAACTTTCAATTATCCTTCACCTTTAATAATTAAGGTCGTTTACCGGACTTGCGTAGACGTTTTGTTTAACCTAACCCTAAATATGGAAATACAGTGATGTCAGATCTGGAGAGCCGCCAGGCCACTGCTGCTGTAGATGCCGGGCCTGAGTGAATGTTCAAGATAATCACTTTCATCAGCATTGAATATTAATATTTACATTTCATTTGAATAATAACTGGTTGGAATTCATTAATTTATTATAACCTAAATAATTCATAAAAATGAAAATCTTTAGATGTAAATATCTCCTTAACAAAGTGTTATTGGACATATCAATGTTTTTCTTGTTTTGAGATCCTTAATTTATATTTTCAGTTGTAGCCTTGAAACTCTCTGTATAAATAAACATTTAAAGATGAACATGTCAGTGATTTTAGAGATTGATAACGAAGGTATTTTGCTTATCAAAAGACAATCTAAGACGTTTCCTAATTTGTTTGGGGTTTCTCTTTCTTATTCTGCAGATCACCACCGATTTTAACACTTCTGCGTCTACACTGGCCAACAGACTATAGGACTTTTACGTCCCTATTCTTACCTTAAAGCCCGTACCCACTTTCAAAAAATGATTTGATTCTCCCGTTTCAGCGGTTAATCTTTTGAGGCCTGAGGGTGCTTTCCTTCCGATCCTGGGTGGCCATAGTGATCTCTGTTAGAGGTAGAGGTTCACTGGCGCCGACGGAGGTGGGTTGTTCACATGTAAGTTCAGGACTGGCTATTCTAGCATACCGTTACTGTTCATATTCTACTAGAGATAAAAATAAAAGAGTGCAAAGATGTAGAGGACAATAAATAAAGGGGAAACAAAGGATTCTCGGGACTAGACGTTTCTTCCGTATCTAAAGGTTGCTGGGTGGCAGCAGCACTTATTCTTAGCCACGGTTAAAGCATAAAAAAGAGAAAAAGGTACGAGAAGTAACGCTTACAATTTAAATTAAAGGACTATTTTATTTTGTCCTTTGAATCTCTACTTATAAATCTTTTAAGCTGATATAGCGCTATGTCATCTGATATGTCCCTCTGTCAGCTGATATGGCCAGCTGTTGGAATGTATCTTTTATATACAGTATTAAATTTATCTCAAGTACTATTTTTATA